>NC_092819.1:14272500-14302500 GCF_023375885.2 Dermacentor andersoni | reverse complement strand
ACTGTTTGTCTGCACTCGCAATGGATAGGATAGAGAGATGAACGTCACTGGTGCACTTTTTCATATTTCTTTCGGCACTGCTATACTGGCCCATCCCCAGCGCCAAAGTACTGCAGTCCATTTGCGTCTTTCGATGGCCGCACTTGTGGACTTCGCACCGTCGCTCTCGAGGCACGCTTCGCCGTAAACGCGGGCACCGGGTGCGCTCGTTCTGTGCCCACATTGGGGGTCTTCTCTTGCTGCTGTTTTTGTTCGTCTTCACAGTGCGGCATGAACGGAAGAGGGACTTACTCGTATGAGCCACATCGCTAGACTGTATGTTTAGCCAGGCCCTCTCCGAGCATGAGCGCATCACACAAGCGCACCGCACATTAAACATTCCGCGAAGGCAAATATACATAAGCGACCACTGCGCGAATAAAATTTCTAGCCCGCACATTCGTGTAATGATTACGTAGGATGCTCATAAGCTGCTGCCAACAATTCTGCGGCACTACACATCTGGTAAATCTGGTACATGTGCTCGGGCTGCTGGTTACCGGAGCATTCTTTACCGTTGACGCCCAGTCAAGCTGACAGGAAGAGGAGGGTCTTCAGACACATATGACACCTCCCCCCCTCCACAACTGGCACCTGGAACCAGGGGCCACCGGTCCCCGGCCCCCTACCCCCCCCCCCCCCCGCCCCCCTCAATTACTACACCACAGCCTGTGGGATGGGGTTCAAGCGCCAATGTGTCCTGAAACTAGCTATTTGCCAAATGGAAATCCTAGCTTGTAAATGCGAGTCACACTTGAGCGTAAAATCATGCGTATGGCGGTATGCTTAGTGAAAACAAAATCGTAGCCGTTTCGGAACTGCATTATATTTTTTCTTTTCCCACAACTGATATTAAAAAACTGTTACAGAGCTTAAGCGCCATGTCGATTTCCTCAGACTCCCTGTATAAACTCCAATCTACTGACCTTAGTGCAAATTTCAACAGCCTTTTTTCATGTACCTACACACTATACTGCCATTCAGGACAAGTTCATCACGTGCATTTCATATATACACAGCAACAGTGCATTACGCCAAGATTGTCTCCATTCCTCGAGTTTACATCGATACATCTTCACGCTCTTTCCTCCGATGTCGAGCACTGGAGTGCGTTCACCAAATCCAAGAAGCAATCGAAAACTCGAGTTTAATGCTGGCCACCTCTCTGTAATACCATCTGACAAGGGCCTTTGAGTAAAACAAATGCAAAGCGAAATGCTATTTGCATATGTCGGTGTAGATGTACATGCAGACCCTAGTGAGACAGTGTCACATTTGAACAATAAATGTAAGACGCTTAAACAAAATTTGGAAATAGGCAGGCTAGAATCAAAAGCAAGAGATTGGTGAGTATAAATTAATGGAAATGAAGGAAGAAATCTAAAACATAAAAATGAAACAACTTAAGCTAAATTTGGTAGACGAAGAAAGTAAACATTATGGTCATAATTTTGGGATTAAGCCGCATCAAACCTATACGGAAGTGCTGGGTGGCACTTTCCTTTAGCACTGTCGTCACACCGAAAGTCGGTCAAGGCTTTGTTGGCCTTTTTACGTGGCAGTGGCCTATTAGAAAGACAATAATGATTCTATTCTATCCCCCTTTTTTTCACGCTATTCTTTTTGTTTCCGCTCTTCTTTCCGTCTTTACATCCCCTTTCCCTTCCCCTAGTGCAGGGTAGCAAACCGGAGGCTTTAACTCTGGCTAACATCCCTGCCTTTCTCTCATTTGCATCTCTCTCTCTCTCTCTCACTGCTGCTGCTGGATGGCAGATCAAAGCTTCACTGTGCCAAAGATTCGGGGCACCAGAGGATAGCAAATTGGTGATTGGTAACAGTTATACGTAATCTATATCATCGTCTTCGTGGACTTATCAGAGTGACAGCCTAGTCTTCATTGCGAGGTGCTGTACCCAGCATGCGAATAATCCTAAGTGGAAGCATTGTCTCTGCTTTCTTATTATGAGACGTGACGATAACTACGTAAGTGGCCTTCGTGAAAAAACAGGAATCCACAAAAGGAGCGTGTTAGCACGCGGAAACACTGACAGTTCGAGAAATTGAGAGGTTGTGAGTGCTCTATTATTAAGTATTCTCATAAGCTTACACAATTACGGTCACTCCTGGAGATTGTGCGACGCACAGGAAAAGTCCGAAGTTTGAAAGGTGCGTAAAATCAAGACATTTGTGTAATTCTTCTCCACTTCCTGGCAACAACGTAATAATTTTATAAATTACGGCAAAACAGCAAGTTAATCGACAAAAATAAAATTCATCTCAAGCAAAATTGGAGACGTAATACAATATCAGGTCAAAAATTGTGTTCCCATCGTGTTTTAACAATTGATGCATCAGACTATCTGAAGTTTCTGTGAAACCGTGATTCAGGCTGAGCGCGTCCGAGCCTCGCTCATGACAAAGGGAATGGCAACGCAGTTCTGCACAAAGGGAATGTCCATTTGAAAAACGAGTGAAACTGACTAGTAAAACTCGCTTCTAAACGGCGTAAAGAAAGGCAAAATGCATGTGTGCACTTCTGCAGTGACAACCCCAACTAGCATTGCAACCGGCAAGCACCCGGGCATCGATTGCACACTGAGTAGACAGCAGGCGGCGCATGGTGTTTCAATCACGAACCAACCCGGGTCAGCCAGCCCGCGCCCCAAACAATCGATACTTCTTTATTTGCTTGTGTTCCCCCGTGCTAGATGGCACCACCTGCACTACTTCTAACGAAAATACTCCTTTCTAGTAAACATGAAATTGTATGCGACCCTGCTGTTTGACTTTTCAATAATCGCATATCAGAATATAGCTCTCTCAAAACGGTCATAAAGGAATACTACTGAATAAAAATACATTTGATACGCATGACGCTACGGAAACAACCTTTATGGTTCGTCTCTATCATTAATACGAAATTTGATGCAGAACCACCATAACAGATGTCGCTAGCGCCAGCCATCGGTTGCTCCAGGCTCTTTCTCACGCTGATAATGATAGGGTCAGTGACCGGCTTTCGTACTCATGTGTGACTTGAATTTTTGTATGTATCCTGTAACACTGAACGACTACATCACTGCAGTTTTCTCTCTTGGACTACACGTGTACTAGCTCATACTATAGCTTAAATGGTGCCATTTCATCAGTCAATTTTATCAAATATTTATACTGTATGTAGCTTTAAAGAAAACTATATCGCCAGGAAAACGTGGACAAACGCTGTCCCCATTTCTAAGTTCATTCAAATTGATGAATCCTCAACGAAAACACAAAACAGAATGCCTGTTTTCTGTAAACAAAGCGCCCTAGATTACTTAATATTTAAACTAGTAGTTTCAAGTTCAGTAGTCGCAAAAATGCCCATTTGTGCGTAAATTAAGCTCTTGGAACCCAAGAAAGTTTTCAAATGATCCCACCAAAACATTCCACATAACAAAATGCACTAAGTGCCATCACGCGACAACGCAGTGGTGCTGACACAAGTAAAGAGAATAACACAAACGCAGAATAGAGCACTAAATAACAAAGGATTGCAGCACATCAGAACTAGCAGCATATGTCCATCAATGCTTATAACAGTTAAGGAATTTATATGTATAATAAGTTTTTATACCAACAAAGTCTATGCTCACAATCTGTATTTTAAGACACAAACGATCAATGGCACAGTGAAGACCGAATTACACGACAGAGTGACCCGAGTGACAGGTAGGGCGCGATGACGGAGCCAATTAAGCACACTAATGAGGCAACGTTGTAGTTGACAAGGCCATAGACAGTGAGTATAGATAATGCGGCAAACAAGTTGTTTCTATCACTTTGCGAGGACCTTCTCATTAAATGCGCAGAACTCGTTCTCGGGGAGTCACTAGCTGACCAAAAATTTGGCACATAGTTCCCCGGGGTAAGCAACGGCAGCATTTAAGTGAGTGTGAACGTGAACGAAAAAGAAGTAGGTATTCGAAAATATTGGCACTGCAATACGCATGCACTTCCTTAGACGACAAACAAAGCATTTAGGGCTTCCCCTATTCCCCCTTCCTTTATTTCTCTTGCTCACTTCCTTTATTCTTTTACTTTAAAGCGCACTGACGAAAACTTATGTAAATGTTCACGGTGACACGTAAAAATCTGTTGTATTTCGAAAGTCTCATTGCGTAATTGTTGTATGTCATATTTGAATTATCAAACTCAATCAAACTGTGGGGTTTAACTTCCCAAAGCTACATACGAGTTTCGAATCGTTGAGTGTTTGCCCAATTGGTGCATCATCGTGTGTTGTTGAGCGGAATAAGGGCGGAGAGAAGCGGTCTGGCGTCTGTCCGGCCCACATCTTTTCCTTCCGTACTTATTCCGCTCAAGAACACAACAACTCACGAACAGTGACTCATGGCATAGTTTGGGTCCTATAGTCTGGGACCAAATTCTAAATACAGCACTGTTCTTGCACTCCAACCCCACCAGAATGTCGCCGCCACGGCCACGAATTTCCCTCGTATTAGCGCGACACCCTGTCATCGCACCCCTTGCCTGAACAATAAGTCCACAGTGATCACTTCCAGATACAGGAACCCCCCTATATACCGAGAGCACGGCTGGACAGTTATTTTACCAGACCGGCATGTTTACCATTCATATGCCTTGTTAAAATCGACTTTATTATCGCTGACTCAAGTTTCTAAACTATAAACTAAATGCCTTTTTTTCTGCTCACTTTGATTTGGGAGAAAGGAGGATAAAGGGTCACTTAGACTTTCTTTTGTAATTGACATGATAAAAGCAGGAGAGAGAGGAAGGATGCATTGAAAGGCCAGAAAGTTAACGAGCGGTAGTTCCGTTTGGGCACGCTGCACATGACACTGTCCCACATGGCAACGTCAACGGTGGCAGAGCTTGCTGCCCTGCGTGCTGCCGTCAAATACGTCCTGCAAGAGACACCTCAGAAACAGGTAATCTTTTGCGACTCTAAGGCAGCCCTTCAGAGTCTGCATGTTGCCCTATATCACAGGACTCATGAGCAGCTGACATATGAAATCAGACAACACCACTATCAAGCTATCGCTAAAGGGCATGAAATCACTTCTAGTGACTACCTGGACATACTAGCATTGCATATCACCTCGCCGATGAAGCCGCCCGGTCTGCCCATCTGGATGCTCGACCAGTTTAAATCCCCTTATCAAGAACCGACTCTGCAAGAAAGCTTCATATCGTGGCTAAAGCTATGACACACAAATACTGGTCTTTTACCAACCTCCCGAAATGTCACCTTCATAGATTTGATCCATCCCTAATGTTACAAGTGCCATCAAATGCTTCCCGCTCTGAGGCGACAGTATTGTACCGCCTCTGGCTCGGGGTGGCATTTACGAAGGCCTACTCGTTCCTCATTGGAATGGGGGATACGCATATGTGCGACTCTTGTGAAACTATAGAAGCGATTGAACACATCCTATATCGCTGTCCCCAGTACGACGACGAGCGTGAAGCTCTCCAGGCAGCACTGAACCAGCTGGACTCTAGACCATTTTCGGAAATGAAGATCCTCTGACCATGGCGATGTGCGTCGATGGCCGTGTTTTTACCCTGTTGCTGTAGCTAAGGTACATCACTTTACGAGTGCATCGTGTTTTCTGTTAAAGCTGCTGAGACTTGAAAGACCAATTTTGTTGGTTTTATGCGGCCCGGCAAGTTCGTCACGCCAGGTGTCACACAGTTCACGTTTTTGGATCCATTTTATTCGGGGCTTCGCACATGCTGAGCTGTTAGTTGCTTCATGCAGAATTGTTGGATATGAATTTTTCGCTTCACGTCGTTTATAAGGGGCTTAAATTACACTGTGTTTAATTGGAATTATTACAGCTAAGAAACCCGGCCCTGACGTCAGCGCGCATCTACCTTGGCCAGTGCAGCTCCGCTTCAAGTATATCGTGTGCTTCACTCCTCGCTAAAAATGGGGAAAAAATACGCAGAAGTTGGTAAGACGTTAACTTTTTACGTTTACAAGCAGGTCAGAAAGAAATTTCAGATTGCTAAAACTGCAGCGCGAAAGGCAGTTCATCGACTTACGCAGCGGAATTGCATCGGTGGTGCCGCGCCAACTTGCGCTTTTATTCACTTGTGTGTTTGGGGACATCGTTCACTTGTGTACACGTTTCTATTAATCAATTCGTAATTACTCTTCTTGAGGCGACATTGAAGGCGTTTATTCGGCGATGTCACTGGTCAAGAAAACAAAGTAGGTGCTTAACATTAGCTCCACTTCGTATAAATAGGCTTCGCTGCGGTTGTCTGCGGTACGCAGCTCTCCCGTATGCGGACTGGGATGTCCCGAACTCCGGTAACATTGTGTACACGTCCACTGTCATAGAGGTCCGCGCCTTTGCGGCAGCTGTCACCGCATAATTAGCGGTCTGACACCCGAACAAAAGGAAAGTCGCAGCCGCGAGATTCAGTCATCTTTGCTGCTAAGTGCTGTCGTTTGCTACGGCATCCTGATCGTACATTTGAAAACGCCCGCTAGGTGGTTATCAGTGGCGCCTTTATATTCAGTGCACTACTCGCATGCGGCGCATTGCGTTCCGTATGCCTTGGAGTCGCAGAAAACCGTTTATTGTTACGGTAACTCCTGACTAATGAATTCGAGTGCAGCGTGGAGTGCACCAAATTCTGCGCCACTCGATGTGGTCATGCGTGCCGTATGTAGCTTGATTTTTTTTTTTCATATTTCATCGGGATGATGACTGCAGCTGCAGAGCTGTTGAGTTTCACCCTATCATCTGTGTAGACACGTTCCCGGGATCTCTGCAAGTTGCAAAGATGTTCCAAGGTTGCTTGCCTTAAAGCATGCAATAGCGTTCCGGCTTTCTGTTCGACGCCCGGAACTGTCTATTTTACTTGTGGCTGGTCCAGACACCACAATAGTGCCGACAGTCCTGTAGCAGGCGTGTGACAGTATGTAGCAGGCGTGGCTAGATGGTCTGACGCCTTGCAATGGTTTGGCAAATGTTCAATGTGCACTATTTGCTGGAAGGCAAGCAAGATGGTGCCATGGTAGCCGAGTCAGGTGCCTAATATGTGCTATCAGGGCATAAGTAGCAAAATTGGCTGCAACAGAATAATATCTGACAATGGCCACCATGGCGATTGAAGATGTATGTCTTGGAGACCAAGACATGTTCTGAGTGCTGGTCTTGTATCGTCTGTAAAGCGAGAGATCATGGGCCATACATTTGGCGGCGGTTACTCCCTGTCTCATGAATATGTGGTTCCGTTACACATATAGTTTGACGCGGCAGTGTTAAGAGCCCCGTGTCGCACAAAATGCGAAGTCGGCGTCAACGTCTCCGTGAACTAAAATTACCGTATATATTTAGGCATATGTATATGTCACGCCTTGCTATATTGTCACGTTTAATTGACAGGCGACTTCTAAAAGAGGCCGTTAAAGTCAAGTCGTCGAAGGGGCAGCGCAGCACCGACAAAAGACCAAGGCACAAGCTCGTGAGCCAACGCGTCCTCGACTTCTGAGAGCAAGTGGCCCAAGCGCCTGGCACAAGCGCCTGGCATTACCCCTCCTTCCAGAAGAGCAACTACTCGATGCTAAACAAATCATTGACGGGTTGAGAGACTTGTCCCAAAACAAACGCAATGGTCCAAAACCATGACTATTATGGTGTGCGATAGGGTTTTAACCGCACGACGTGCTCAATCTCGGGCCGCGGTTGTCGGCGGATCGCTGGCTGGGTGCCACCCGGCACCGAACCAGTTTTCTGCGAAAGGCGGCGCGCTTGCTCCCCGCTTTTCTCCTTTGCGCACACAAGACTTCAGCCACCATCGTCAGCTCACACGTTTGGAAATGCTAATGCACCTTTCACATCAAAAGTTTATGAGAACTTTATACCCATAAAGTTTCGGAATTGACATCCACGCACTCCGTAGATTCCATGATAGAGTGTAAATTCCGCGGCCTCCGCGAGATTCCGCGGCGAGCCCGTTCGCCATCAAAACGTCCTTGAAACTTTGTGCTCGGATGGGGCTGCTTGTGTTATGTGACTTCCGGTGCATGGGCGTTGCCGCGAAATCCAGCCTGAGTTCACAATTTTCGCGGTAAAATGGCTTTTCGAGCGTGAAAAAGACGTTCTAGACAAAATCCAAAATGATTTCCTGCGCCGGGGGTTACTTTGGTCGGCGGTGCATGGACAGCGCGAAAAAATTTCGGGGGGGGGCGGGGGCTGAAGCCCCATAAGCCTCCCCCCCCCCCCCCCTGGCTACGCCCCTGGTTACGCAAGCTTCAAAAGGATTATATACTTATTTATGATATTTGGTGCGCGGTCATTCCTTTTAGTCTGAGCAGAATTAACTTTGTTTTATCACGTTTAGTTGAAGCCTATTTAAACTAAACAGTCGCTTAACATAGCAAGCCAACAACTAGCTTCGCTAAATGCATCAATTAAGTTTGTGCTTGAGAAAAATACATTAGCGTGAAATAATACATTTAGAGCGATGTCCTAAATTTACAGTGGGACGTAAATCAGGAACAACGTGGGTCCGAGAATGAAACTTTGAGGCACGGCAGGCGCGACATGTGAATTACGTAACTTCATTTTATTACGTTATATTGTGTGCTCTCTGACCCCTATATTTTTTTGAAATATATAGTACTGTGTGGAATCAAAGACGTCATTCAAATTAAGGGGTATTGCCAGCATCGCTGTTTTCTTCTGAATGTTTGAAAGGATTTGCTCCTATATGTTTAAGAGAGCAGTGCCAGTAGATTTATTCTTACAACAACCAAACTGCTTTTTCTCTGAAGTATCGTTTGCGCCCAAAAAGCCACGAGTCTAATTTACGATGACCTCAATTATTATATTATATTATATTGTATTATATTATATTATATTATATTATATTATATTATATTATATTATATTATATTATATTATATTATATTATATTATATTATATTCCTTCAATTATACCGGTTTACAGCTTCTGAGGTCGTCACAAGAACCAGCTGTGTGTATTACAACTACACTAGCAATTTTAATATCGCTTAGACGAATACTAGACGAAAGGATCGGGGGACGAATTCACGAAGCTTTTCTTTCGTAAGTGCTATTTGCTATTGACCAGCTGCTTTCACTAATGATAGCAGGCCCCGCACACTCTCAAGTTCAACAAATGGCCACAGAGGGCGAAAAATCAATCGAGGCGTGTTTCAGCGTAAGCGCGCAAGTGGAGCTACTGTAATTTGGTCGCATACTTTAATTTGTGCTTTTTCTGCTAGGGGCGCTGAACATGCTGAATTTTTTACTTTACACAAACCACTGACATAAACAATCGACGTGTCTAAGGATGTTTTTTTACCTCAGGCAAATAGGCAGTTGATTTTTTTTAAATTTGATTGTTGAAGCTGCTTTTTAGTCATAGCGTCAAGGTTTTTGTACTTGATTAACCACCGACAGCCGACAGCCTATTGGTATCGATGTGTTTCCTGGCCTTTGGCGTTCGAATACTACGGCGGTAAAACATTGTCGAAAGCATGCTGGTTTCGTCTGCGAGTCATTACATAGACTTGCTGTAAGGAGGTCTACTCTTGGCAAAAAATAGTGCCTCATTTTGTTTAGGCGTTGATTATCATAATGAATGCGGCGGAGGTTGAGGGAGTACGCTTGAAACTACGTTTTTATGCCGTTGATCTCCATAACACCGTAAGTACGCAAACCGATGTCACAGAACACCCGATGCATCATTGTGAGTTCTCCGTCATCGCTTGTTTGCTGTACGCCTACTAATTCTTCATTTCTTCTTCAAGTGTTGTATCCTCCTTTTGTCCTTGTTCTCTTGTGTTTCACTTACAGTATGTCGTTCCGTCAGCTGTAATGCGCATTTGCAAAACCAATACGTTTAATAAGACGCAGTGGTTATCATAATTTCACTACACATGTATTAAGCTGGCACACATGGTTCAGATAGAGATACCTGTATGCGGACTTGCACGACGTTGATGCGGAGATTAGGATAATTATGACACCCGTAAGGAAGAGGCAGCTGACGGCCGTAATCTGTTGCGTTCTTTCCGCCAAACTACCCGGCCTGGTAGTGCTGTAAAGATGCTGTATAAAAGTGACACGCGGTGACAGGAAAATTATTATGCTTAGCAGCCGACCGTACGTTTTGTAGCTTAGGTCTTCTTTCTTGTGCGTTTGTGCTACCCTTATTAATGAGCCATTTCTTGACTATGTTCTTGACTATGTAACCGCGTTTGTGCGGGCGCGTAGACGCGTGCTTTTTGTTGTACTTGTATAATGCAAATAAAATATTTTCAAGCTTACTCAATCTTTGGTGTCGTGTGCGTTTATTCCAGTCGAGGCCATCGTGCCATCTGGAAACCGCATTCTGTCAGTAGCCCTACACGAAATGCAACAGCTGGAGCGCGGCGGCGGCGGCGTAATAAACGAAAAACCGCTCAGGATGCCCTTAAAAGTCAGTTCAGAGTGTGCCTTAACTCTATATTACTCAGCGCTACATGTATTCTGCTGCGCCTCGATCGTGCTCCCGCCAGTTTGGTTGCTGTGTGGCAAACGTAGCGCCTACACATGTAGGCGCTACGTTTGCCACACAGCAACCAAACTGGCGGGAGCACGATCGAGGCGCAGCAGCCAGAACCCAGTACACCTGGTACAGAACACCTGGTAAAGCGGCAATACTGTTTCCGTTTCCTGTTGTACAGCGCCATCTGTGGTCGCATACTTTAGTTCACGACGCCACCGCTACGCTTATTTACGTTGCACTGTGGAAGGTACAGTTTCCCTTCTCTAAGTTTGTATAGGTGTACTGTGATGATAGGGCTAACATCGCGATTGGCTGCCATCTAGTCTTGTGAACAGTTGTGTAGGAACTTTTTTGTGAATACGAGTCCAGATTACATGCGTCATTGAGTGAAGCGGCAACTACGGTAATGATCTCAAAACGCTACTTTGGAGAACGCACACAAATGTGCATAGTCGAAAGAGGGAGCGGTTCAGTTCCTTTATTTATACTGTTTCCTTTATTCTAAAGCAAAATGCGGCTGTGGCATGCTCCGAAGAAAATGGGCTAAATCGTAAAGCAATCGTGGAACATACTCGAACGGAGTAAGAAGATCGCGCCACTTATGTTCCGAAGAAATATTTCGCGAGGCACGAGTTACTGAAGAAGGCTAATTAAGAAGAGGGTGAGAAGAAGGGCCACCATTATAACGCCCTTTTTGGCATAAGAGATTAGCCGCTTGCTCAGTTCAGCCAGACTAGGACTCCCGAAGATGGAGGTTAAAAATGAAGACTAAACATTTTCTCCTCGTGCCGGAGGCCAGCGAGAGTGAGAAACTGGCAGTGCGCTCATAATTCGGCCCCTCGCGCCGCGGCCGGAGTGCTTCCAGCGCATCTTTTACCCGTAACGTTTCGGCGGGGCCGAAGGAACGAAGAGAAGGCGGCACCGACGAAGCGATCAGTGAACCGGGATCGATACCAATTTCGGACCATACGGTGCCCGTCAAAATAAAGCAGGGTAAAAGACGACCAGGCCGCGCACACACAAAAAAAGGAGAGACAGAAGCTGAGGAGGAGCTCTTCCCCAACAACCGCGGTCGCACCCCCGGCTGGGGCAAGAAAGAGAGCGTAGCAGCAGCGCGATCAGTAGCGACGGCCAGAATGAAAACACGCGCTGTCCACCGCATCGTGCATAGCGAGCGCGGCGTGCGTGCGTTACATGCATTCGCTGCTCTTGAGTACGAGCGTCATCGATTGAAAGATGGCGAGGAGACAAAGCGCGAGAGGGAGCAAGGAAAGGGTTCGTGCATCCCTTCCTGTTCACCTTTCTCTACACTGGCGACCCGCAGGCTTCGGAAAGCGTTTCTGGTTACAACCCTTTCCTGGGAAGCAAACACGGCCACCGCGTGTGGCGTTTGCCTGCACGTAGCCCCAGCACGTTCCGCACGCGTACCGCATACCGAATGACTCGAATGCTGCTGCTCTGCCGCCACTCTGTTCGCCCGACAGGGACCATGGCGAAGGGGAAGGAGCCAATTGTTTAACCGACTTTCAGAAGGTGGAAGGATAGAATACAAGAGGAAAAGCGGGCTGCACTACAGGCAAGCGGCTGCATTTTAATAGTCTTTACAGTAGCACGTTTTACATGTGATAAAGGTTGCAGGTAATAAAGGTTAATTGTAACAGTTTAAAATAGGAAATACACGCAGCAAGAATGCTTTTCGGCATTCATGAGCTCGCGTTAAGGACCACGCGTTAAGACCACATAAACAGTAAATACATCAGCTTATCTACCTTACACGCACCTGCACGCGAAGGGCTCATGAAAAGTCCAACAAGAGTTATTTGCACTTCTGCGAACCTATGTAGAAACAAAATAGAGCGCTCATGCGGTATATCACGTCCACAAGAAAGACAACATTGGGATATCAGAAGAAAGTACAATCTATCAAAACCGCGTTAGACGCAGTAATTTATCTCCGTGGACACTTCTCGTTATGAAGAAATGACTGAATTTGAACGTTTGTTTTCAGGTGAGTGTACCCAGTATAATACATATAGTAAAAAAGAAGGCAGTAACAACTCCAGCGATAGTTAAAATATAAATAACAGTCTTAGGCTATTACTTTTTTTTCGTGATCCATACACAGATGCAGAGAAGTCCAAAATAAAGTTTTGATCCTTTCTCACATACTCATGGCGAAGTATGACAAGAAATGTTGGCTGTGTTTCATTCAGGATTGAAACAGGTCTTCCTTCAGTATTTTAACTTTGTATGCTATACTTTTATATATAATATCTTATGTATTTCTTAAGTGAAAGACAGGCGGAGCGCTAATTAAAAGCACGTTACGTGAGCCTAAAGTCATTTACGTGAATAACAGCCTACAGGCGCATACTCTCCCCGGTTCAAAAACGTAAGTTGCGCCATGTTCGTCTACTTTCTATTCTTCTATGCTCGTTCTTTGTTCTTCGTTCTTCGTTCTATATTCGTTAGTTCTTCCCTCAGTGTAATACTAAGCGCAACACAATCATGAACATCCACCAACTACCCCGTTAATTGCTTTACTAAACACTGTTTACATACATGCTTAGCGGCTTCTACTCTATATTTATTTTTATTTTTATTTTTTTAGTGGAAGGTTGAGGTCCAAGCTTGAGACGTCCAAATGAACCACACGATCGAATAAGCATGTACTTAAGTTGACGACGGCACGGCTTTCTCTCAGGAGATCGTCCTCCGTACCTCTACCATCGGTCCATCATTTCAATTGCTTAGCTGTGCAGAGTAAGCCGCTTATGCAAAATATAGCGCATTAAATTTTAGGTGGCGCTAGCAGCTCGTGCTGACTGGGGGCGCGCTGCAATTTCAAGTGCCCGAGTTCGGAAAGGTTTTGATTCGTAAGCGCTGTTTGACCCTGACATACCGTTGTAGCGCCCTCCCTTCTCGCGATGATTAGAACCAGGATAGCGTGCACCCGCATGAGAAGAAAATAAAGATGGCGCCTGGCCGTGGCAAATGATGCCACGGCTGGCAGTCCTATTCCGGCGTCTATTCGGGTCAGCTGTCTCTTTCCTTCGCTCTTTAGGCACAAACCTACACCTTCTTCGCTAATTATTTGTCCAGCATCACGATTCACTGGAATCTGCTCTTACAAACAGTTCTAGTGTCACAACTTTGCTTTTGATATGGTCCCACATGCGCAAGTTGACTAATATGTAGACGAACGTCCCATTGTTGCGGGAAGATGCGTAGGCACATTTAAATAGCTTTTAATGGTTGAGCCAACGCGCCCCGAAGAGCGTTAGTTCCAAATCTTCCTCGTAGTCTTTCAGACCAAAATTCAAGTCATCCTCTTCCCTTCCTACACACTGTCACATTACCCCCGGCTGTTATCGCCAGCCGTTACTCTTCTTTTTGACCAGAACCACAGGATACGCCCACGGGCTAGAGGAGTGCTCAGTAATTCTATTGGCAACCATTTTGTCAACTTCTTCCTGGATAACTTGTCGCTCAGAGGGTGACACTCGGTATGGGCTTTGGCGAACAGGGGTTGCATTGCCGATATTTATGCGATGCTTCCCATCCGTGGTTTTACCCAACCGCCGATCACTCAGATCGACAGTGTGGAGTAGCAGTCGAGGAGGTGACGGATCTCTACGGCTTCTTGGGGCGGGACGTCGAGGCGCAATTACCTTTACGATGTCTTCGGCATAAGCAGTTGAAGAAGGCGCAGAACGAGCACTGGTCAAAGACGGCTCCACAGAAAGAGAGGAAATATGGCACTCGCGGGAGGGCCATAACGTGGCAACAGACATGCTTCGGGGAAGTAAACACTTGAAGGCATAATAGGACATTTGGATGTTAGGAGGGCATATTAGGAAGCCCGTGAGGACATATCAAATTGATATGTCCTCAATATATTTATTCAGGGTCATGAATCACGTTTGCGTTCTCTTGCTGAAGCAAAACTTTGCCACGTGGCAAATACTGCAGCAAAATAGGGAGGAGAAGCAGCCACACTTTACTGGACAAAATTCACGCCTTAAGTGTTAACAATGTTGTGCCTATGAGAAGAAGACAGGTCTTGCCATCTGTCGGCTGATCCCAGCATTATTAGTATGGTTGTGACGGTCATGGCGTCTGCTGCGTGTGTCGCACACTAAAAAAAAAAAAAAAAGTATGCGTAGGTGGTCCGGCGAAGAGAATTGGTGTCCCAAGAGCTTAATTCCCCTTAATTCAAGAATCTGCAGGTCCTAATAAATGTGTTTTTAGGGATGACATTTGAGCCAAGCTTATGCATTTCAGTTCTTCATGTACTGATATGCGAGTGCAAGTTAGAGGACTACGTACGAGAAGGCAAAGTTAACCCTGATCCATTTATTTCGGTGTTTCCCGTTATTTGTGTCTGAGTCTGGGACATTATTCGGAGTTGGTCACTTAATCGACCAATAAATCATTATTGTTTAGGATGGAACCCTCATGCCACAGCTATGCAAAAGGTGAACTGTTAAAAATTTAAAGGACTTTGCATACAACTGCGACTGAAAACAGCAATTTGAGGTATTTCTGGCACACTGTACCGCTTGAGCGCGTACTCTTGGTATCTATCAACTCCAGTAGTGAGTACTACTCGCCTTGGTGAATATTTGCTGCTGCTTCTGATAATGATGATGATGATGATGATGATGATGATGATGATGATGGTGGTGGTGGTGGTGGTGGTGGTGGTGACGAGGATGATAGTGATATTTAGAGCGCACATGTACTAGTCACTTGCTTGCAATACTGGCGCGGTATTGTGGCGCCATCTAGCATGCTTTCTGTACATAGCTGTTGCTTACGAGATTTCGGTGCACACATCTGCGGTTTTTTTTTTTCTTTGAGACCTCAGACACTATTTATTCTATTTTAACATTCTTTAGCAGTTTGACCTGCAGTGACCGGCCCTACTGTGCATGACCTGCATTGTGTGTGTTGTGCTTTGTTCTTTGAGATATGCCATCTTGCTCTTTCTCCCTCTTTCCTCCCCTTGTTCCAATGTTCCATTTCTATGTTCTTGTCTCCTCCTTTCTAAAGACTAGGCAGGCGTTGAGCCCCTTCCAGTGGCACTTGCCAGCCGGCCCCTCCCTTTCCCTTTCCGGTCAAGCGTGTATATATATATATATATATATATATATATATATATATATATATATATATATATATATATATATATATATATATATATATATATATATATATATATATATAATTTTTTAAAACTAAATTATAACAATATTACTAATAATAATAATTGATTTTTTGGCGTGATTAGGCATATGACACATAAGAAGCTTCCGAAAAAAAAAACGCACAAGCCAGTGTTATTGCAAACAAGTATAAATTATTATCTCAAATAAAATTTTGCATGATTACACATATCTTAAACAAAATTACGAGCGATATAGACTTCAGATAGGAGGCATCGCAAATCAGGACAAAGAAAATTAGTTATATTCTGAGGTTTTGCGTGGTAAAACCACAATATGATAATGAGACAAGCCGTAGTGGAAGTCTCCGCAATAATTTTGACCTCCTGGGGTTCTTTAATGTTCACTTAAGTTAACTACACGAGTATTGTTGCATTTCGCCCCCACAGAAATGTGGCCGCCACGACCGCGATCGAACCCACGACATCAAGCTCAGCAGGGCAACGCCATGGGCGCTGAGCTAGCGCAGTGGCTTCAGCGCAAATAGAAAGTCGAACTTGCGATTAGGCGTAAACGACTAATACTTCGGGTCATCGGTGCATAAAAATAATCTTCTCGTAATGATAGAATTAATCCCACAGCTTAGTTTTACGTGAGTTCCCTATATTTGCTATCCCATTTGTCTCTTCACCGTCCATCAACAAACAACTAGGCTGCGATTACCGTGAGCATACTGCGCCTCGGTTTCTGTGTTCGCCAACTCCAGCGCACAGCCTGGAGTCGCAGCAAAAAGTTTGCACAGCGTTCGAACAAACTGAGCGCCCTACGAGGCATAGCGGGGCTTTGGTGAGCATCGCCGCCGCCAGAGGATTTCTTCTAATGAGAGGCCACAGCGGCTCTCGCGATCGGCAGCGACGCGATGAGAAAGAGATGTCGCAGAACCAATTATCCACTTAGCTCCTTATGTGTGCCACGCAGAGCATGCGCCAGCGCAGTTGTCAAGCATGAGATAATTGCATGCTTAAACAGGCTATGCAACGCCCGTCCCTTTACTGCGACCTATTGCTTCGTATAATCGCGTGAGTTTTCCCCGCATCATGAAGCGCGCTATGCGTGTCGCTGAACACGATGGCTTACGCGCTTGTTTGAAAGACCGAGCTAAGTGTGTGGATTGGTTAGTCGGCAAAACGCGAACAAAAAAAAGCTTGCATGAGACGAGGATGCTCATGACTGTCCGAGTATTGCAATGTGCTGAGCCGGACCATTTTAAATGATGAGGTAAATGTTACAGCCGAAGAAGAGAAAAGAGACGAGAAGGTTACGTCGGCGAGAGCTCTTGCAGAAGCCCGCCAAGAGTGACACATAATAGCTAACATCAAGCAAGGGGGGACATCTAACGCCTTTTGGGAAGTGCGGAACAGATAGCACTATCTTCTTTTTTTTTTCGCTTTTACAGTGCCTCTGGTAATCCTGCTCCCCTTTTCCATGAATTATTATTATTTTTTTATGCTGACCGGCTTGTTCTTGAGCGTCTGTTGCTTTGACAAAGACTAAAATTTGTTTACATTTTAGTGCTCGTCACAAAACATGAGCGATGCGCAGTTATAGTCAATAGAGTCCACAGTAACATGTCACAAGAGCTACTTGAAGCCACAGCTGCCCGAAAGGTACAGCTTTTTCCGTAAAGCGTTCGCCGAATCACATCGCTATGAAGTACGTTATGTACTATGGATCCCGAACGGTTGCGAAGGGGTAAATAAAACGCGAACAAATTTAGAGTATCTTCCCGCGTATGCGATTATTCACTAATATTAAAGCAGTTAGGCACGGCTCATCATGTCTCAGGGCCAAACACGTCAATTGTATACTCGAGGAAACGATGAGATGCCAAAATTCGTGTGTTATTTATGTGTGTGCGAATATTCCAAGCTTTCAAATAACGAGTCGAATAATGTCCTATAGGATTCGGTCTTCGAATCGAATAGTCACTATTCGTAAATTAGTATACTTTGCGAACACATTTCGAATATTTGAAACCATCAACTGTGCCAAATTAAGTATAAAACTGGAGCAAAAATACGGTAAACTTTCGCCCCCGCGGCCATAGTATAGACATAAAACGTGAGAACTTGCTTAGTGGAGCAGGCTAAGTCTTAGGTGGCCATACTCTACAAGCTATACAGCGATTAGTCACACGCTCTGAAGAGTTCTGCGCATGCGAAGAAGCAACTTCTATGCTCCTAATGTTCTATTAGTGTTTTTAATAAACAAAGCTTCATACGTGCTGTGTAATGACACGAACTTGTTGACGTTAAGTATACTAAGATGTGAACATCGTATTATATTAAATGTGATAATGGCTGTTCATAATTCGAAAACTGTTCGAAATCTATTCAATATTCTAGTCGATTCGTTTCGCGTCTGGAACTATTCGATTCGCATTCTATTCGGTCTCAATAATCGATATTCGTACACCCCTAGTGTCCTTATTAAAAAGAAAGGAGCTTGCATTTCACTCTTGGCCCCTAGAGCACATACAGCGGCGCGGAACACCGTGTATACACCTACACCACTTCATTGGCCATATTTGCATCATCAGAAGGAAGCAGAATTCTTGGTTTATGAAGCGCTTAGTCCGTTATAAAAAGTTTCGCTCTTTCAAACTCGATCGAATGTCCGGTTCGCAGCTTCTCTGTGCCGCCATGAACAGCAAATAGGTAGCACGAGCGACCTTTTACTTCGAGTAAACGTTTTCAGCGCAGCTTCCAGATCACCTGAGAGCTCAGCCGAAACATGAAATCTTGCCTAAAAGAAAATAGCACACCGCCGGGGACAAGCTGAAAAGAAGTGCGCATTACAGAGCGAAGAAAACGGCAAGCGTGCCCCTTTTCCAGTGTGCCTCGCGTTTCCCTTCCGCTGACACGCTCCCATCGACGTTCCCATTTGGCTGCGCCGCCGTCGTCGACGGAGCGCGCAGGGGGCGCAGGAATGCGTGCAGAGCACGACACGCTGTTTTCCCGTCTTCCGCCTCGACTTCTCGGAGCTGGCGGCACTTGAGGAGATTATCGTCTAACATTGTTAGGCTGACACGTACATAGGCGTGCCGCTACGCTGTCAGCTGCTACTGTTGCCTCGAGGTGCACGTGACATTCTCCGTCGTCTGCCACCCGACGCATTCCCGTCCTCTCCGAGCGTGAGCAATGTTCGCCTCGCATCCTGCTGTGACGCTGTGTATTTGAGCGAGGAACAGCCGGCGTGGAGATTCCGCTCAAGCGTGCGGTTTGCGAAAACGTGTGGTGTTGTCAGAGAGCGTCCTCTTGAAATATGCAACGGCAGGGGTCCTCTGTCGCTAGAGAAGGGAGGTGGCTGTACTAATGCAGGTAGGAACGACCGCGTGCCCAGGATCGAAAACTTCAAAAGAAGTGAAAATAGGGGAGCCGCCTTGCAATGAAGGATGCGGCTAAACAGCGCTACTCATTGTCATAATCTTAAGACCAAATTAAACGGTAATTGCGGTGATATTACCGGTGCCGTGATACAACTGCACATGTCGACGAAGGCAACTGACGAATCGCAGTTTACTAAATACCGTTTACTAAATGGTTCACCCTGTGCGCTGCACTGTCGCACATGTGAACGTTTAAGATGAGTCGTAAATTCCCGTTATTTTAGTGCACATCAAAACCAATGCGGTGCCTAAGTGGCTGTGGCATTCTACTATTGAGCGCGACCTCACGGGCTCAATTCCCAGCCGTGGTGGCCCCATTTTGATGGGCCTGGAACGGGAAGCCACTCATGTGTCTCGCTTTGCGTACACCTTCAAGAACATCAGGTGGTCGACGATAAGAGGGAGTGCTCCACCGTGCCGTCTCACGCTGCACAGATGTTCCTTTGGGACAGTGAGCGCAATCAGTCAATCACTTAGTCAATCAGTCTATACTTTGTCAGTCATACTGTGATTACTTTCTAAATCAAATGATGGTAGTAACAAGACTGCGCTAAGGACAAAGATCATCACACCTCTGACTGCACTTTTCTTGCCACATGCGGTGAAAAAGAAATGCAAAGCCATATTTTTTAACAAATAATAAGTACACTCATCTCGTAAGTTTCCACATTTGACTTTTCATTTCTCGTGCATTTTTTTAACAGTTACTGGCCTTCTAACATCAAAATAAGCAGGCACTTGCCTTTAATTCTTCCTTCTCAAGTGCGCTTCGTCTCAAAAATCTCAGAAAAGGCCGAGTATATATGGTAAGTGGATGAAAATTGGACGCAGACCACAAAATAAAAAGATGGCTTCAAAAATTAAGTTAATTAATTAAAGTTATTCTTTCTTTATTTTTTTGTCGTCGGTGTCCAATTTTCAAGTACTGACCATTCCTCTTCCTGACCAGATGGGTTTCCGTCGAGCTCTTGACTTCAAAGGCCCAATATGCAGAATTCGAGATGTTCTGCAATGTCACAGGGGCTCTGAACTGTCCTGCACCCTCATAATAACATTATTAAAATGAATAAAACCAGTAATTCAAGCTTTACTATTTTACGGTTACAGCTTCTGAATAGTTCTCCGTAGCAAAATCACAAATAAACAGTGAAGCTAAGACAGCAGACATCAGCAATTCTTCCGGTTCTGAACTTACTTACTGAGACAGAAATAGCTTCCCATGTAGCCCCAATGCCATCAACTTTGCACGATACTCCTGTAATCATGTGCAAACTCCTTCAAGCAGTGGCGTAGCAACAGGGGGGGCCGGGGGGCCGTGGGCCCCGGGTGCAAGGGGCCAGGGGGGGGGGGGGGGGGGGGTGTCATTTACGCCTGAATGCACCCCTCTTTCCGCCGGCTTGACTGGGCGCAAATTGCAAAGAATGCTCCGGTATCCAGTAGCCCGAGCTCAGGCACCCGATGCGTTGCGCCGCAGAATTGTCGACTGCAGCTCTATCAACACCCCACGAAATAATTGCACGAATGTGCGGGCTAACAAATTTAATTCGTGGAATGGTCGCTAAACTACTCGCCTTAGCCGAACGTTTCACGTGGGGTGCGCTCGCGCTGCGCGTTCATGCTGGGAGCAGGAGTCGCGAAACATACAGTGAGGCGTTGTAAGGCGTTGGGGCTCTTGGGTCCCTCTTCCGTTCAGAACGCGCAGCGAAGACGAACAAAGACAGCAGCAAGAGGGCGTTCAACCAGCGCGCCCTGCGCTCGCGTTTACGGCGAAGCGTTCGGTGAGAGCGACGTTGCATAAGTGGGGCCGTCAAAAGTCGCGAATGGGATTCTCTGGATTGTCTTCAGACTCGGTTCGGCCGAAGAGTTTGGCGGCGTATGACTCGACAGGCTGTAGTCGCGGGCCAGCCGCGATGTCCGGCTCGCTTTTACTTCCCCTCTCCCGCTCGCTCCGAGAAGCCGCTGCTAAACCTGCCATTATGTTTCACGCTTTCCTTCTTACCCTCGAAAGTTTCAGAAAACTGTTGTTGTTGTGCGACTTCATGTCACAAGTTCAGTGTCTGTATCAGCTGCACAGAATTTTATAAAACAAGAAAGGTGAACTTTGTAAGGATATTTCCCGATCGAGATTCTGTGAAGTTCTGTCTTTTTGTGATTACTAGAAACTCGGTAGCGCGAAAAATATGGCAGATAAGTAATAACCATATCCTTAAGAATCCCGTAATTAGTACTTATAGAGGAAGCACTTCAATTCGAGAATTGAGGACTCAGTCATATTATTAACTCAACAAAAACTTCTTAAACAAAATTGTTTTGGGTGCTACAACCTACAGTACTTTGGCACTGCGGGCGGCGCCCAGCATATGGCAGCAGTGAAAGAAATATGAAATGGTGCACCAGTGACGTTGATCCCTTAATCCTCTCCATTGCGAGTGCAGACCAACAGTAGTGCAAGCTTTCGCTGGCACGGGCTTCATCGCGGCCTTTCTTTTTTTTTATGGTGACGCCAAGAATCGACGCGAAGCGTGCTCTATTCTGTTCCCAATCACGCGGTGGTACCGCAGCTCGGATAATCACGTTTGTACGTATAGCAGCAAATGAAAGCAAGGCTTTATTGATCAGGATGAAGAGAACTCGTAATTTTCATAGCATTGGCGCCCGCGCAGCGGGGAGGCAGGTAGCGTTTTCTAATAGAGTGGGGAGATCAGCGTCACTGACAAACAATTTAATTTTCGTTTTCGTTCAGGGCTACCCAAAGACAAAATACTGCGTGCCATGGTACCTACGACGATTTTTGTGAAGTTGTTGTTGGGCAAGATATGAATGTCGGGCTTCAATTTTGCAAATGCAATATTGCCGCTAAAGTTGGTAATTAAAGCTTTATTATGAAGATAATTTTTGTTACTTGTGACGTGAGTCATGTTTTCCACGATGCCGCATTTGTATTGGCTGCCAAGCCTTACAGTCTGACAGAAGATGTGCACATGGGCTTATCACACGTTATCAGTGCAGCACCCTGTGTTATTTGGCGCAGGAAAAACAGCGTGTATATTTGCTGCATTCGCGATCTCTGGGAAAGAAAGCGAAGGAGAGGGGGACCTGGGGATCGTGCGCGGTATCCAAGGTGGCTGTACTGGTGCTGAAACCCGGATATTGTCGATATCCTCGCCTTCCTCGACTACATCAGGGGGGGGGTGACAGAAGACCTATGGGCCCCGGGTGCCAGACGACCTAGCTACGCCACTGCCTTCAAGTATATGTAAAGAAAATACCAATGACGAAAAAACGTAAATAAATACATAAAGACAATACTACCAGGAATACAGCAGCGGCGGCATGTACTCGGGATGATGATAAAGGTTCAGAAACGACGACGGCGACATCAATGACATGACGACGACTAAGGTGGCGATGGCACAGCGACCACCCTTCAGTGAATGATATTCAAGACCGCGAGGAGCTGTCGTTGTGAGAAGACCGCTGAAAATGACTGCTGCACTGAAAGCCATGGTGCTAACGGCTACTGCATCACTCAGCCGCTATGCTTCATGAGTGCATTTTCTGCAGCAGTCTCCGAAATATCTTCATAGACGTCTGCGTCGAGCAGGACGCGCCGCACCAACTCAGTGGTTAGCGCGTCCAGATTGCATATGAACATTGCCGCAGTTATGTGAGCTCAATCCCCGGTGACGATGGCGGATCTCTTTCGCTTTTTTGTTTGCCGTTATGAAGAAGGCGAAGAGGATGGTTGGACGACAACACCACGATAACGACGACCCCAGCGGTGTCATAACAATGACCGAATAACGGAAAGGAGGGAATGATAGATGGAGGAACGGACACAACAAACCCGTTCAAATACAGTCTTGTTAAAACATTTAGAAACCAGCTATGATGATTGTCAATGCAAGTGGAAAGCCGAACGTTCCAATAAAGCTTTTGGCTGTATTAAAGGCATGGTGCTCTTGACGATGTATATTTGTTGCATTGAGAATGTTTCAGTAGCATTTATGTTTTCTTTATTTGCATAATTCCACAGAAAACAGAGCCGTTAACCAGCACTTCTCTGCCGGTAGCATAGGTGGACAGCACGTGCTTCTCAAAGAACTGCGACACTTGGCGTTCGGCTACAAACGCACCCCGCAACGCCAGCGCGCTCGACGTTTGCGTCGGCGCGCTGGCGAAGGTTGAAGTTTGGGACAAAGGTCCCAACCTTCAACCGCCAATCACCGATCCCGAAAACGGGCGAAAGAGCCAAAAAAAAAAAGCAATTCCCTTCCAAAGCAAAGATCATGCTACGACGCAGCTTTATCGAGAGCCGCGTTAACGCATAAAAGCTTCAGGTAGTCTGTAAATCATGCTTTTCCTGACTAATACTATGTATGAGGCAAAGCATAACGGGACACATAAAACACGCAACATTATATTTGTATTCTTCGCCCGTTCGGGCCCCAATTTCTTTCACTTCGGCATAATTTTTTCAGCGTTACATATTCCGTGAGAAAAAAGCTTTCGAAAGCGTGATATGGCAAGGAAACTTGAAATTTTACAACTTTTCGCAGAGACGGGTATGGTGTCAAATGACTACACCACGGCACAAAGGTTGTGAATGAACACGTGATGTATTCCATGACAAATGTACAGCTTCCTTATATATTATGTTGTAGGGGCTGAAAATGTTGAATTTCACTTCTGTCAAATGTTATGTTGGCTGTACTAATGTTCGGAAAAAAGGAAAACATTTTGTACAGCACAAGAAGAAGCTCATCACAGGTGCCGAGACCTCTTGTTTTCAGTCGTTGTGCTCACTGAGTGCTTCGTAGGTCGAGCTCCTCAAAGCGATCTTTAGCTTCATTTTCATCTACCGAACGGGTCGCGTACCCTAGTTCAATGAGTCTTTGTCTTTACTAATGAATAACCTATACGCCCCTAAATTTTCTATGGCGTCATATCCCATTTCCAGCTAAATCGCGCTTCCAAACAAGTAATCCTGCCTAAAAACAACAAAAATGCACACTAGGTTTATGGAAAACGCTTCCGGAAACATATGGGCGTTTTACTCCCATTCTCGATTTTGCCACCACTGAGCCCTGGTGACGTCAAAGTCATACACCGAAAAATGAGCTGTCATGGGAGCCGCGAAAGCTACATTACTCATTTTTTTTTTCTTGAGATCTTATTCAACATAATTTCATTCTATAATAAAATTATAAAGCAGCAACACCAAGTCGTTCGGCGCTGACGACGTCCCTAAAGTGAAATGGGGTGTTGCTGCTACTATCGATTTTCTTAGTGTGGTACTTCCGCAGAACCATGCTTATTTTGCCCCATTCGGCCTATAAACTTCTGGTTATCGCATCAAGACTACGCAGATTTCGCGTAGAATGCTTAACTTGTTCCATTTACTTCACTTCATGAATTGTGGGCGACGTTTTCTTTAATCTTGACAATTTACACCACCAAGGCCGAGAAGGTTAATATAGGCTACGCAGCTAAAAAAAAAAAGGGGGGGGGGGGGGGGGTAGCGCTTTGAATGCTTACACACTCGACACCATTAGAACGTAGCATGCGTCTCATGTCTTCATATAAAACTGCGAACTTTTTCGACCAACTCAATGCTTCAATTTACACGCGAGTCACCATGACAACCACCACCACTACTGTTGCAAACGTCATTCTTCAATCGCCTGTAAGCTCTAAAGCAGCGCCACTGGCAGAATAGCGATACTGAAAACCACCAAATAAAAAAGCCATTTACTTATCACTGCATGGCGAGGCCTTTTTGTGTAGTGTATGTCATTGTACTTCTCGCTTTTTTGGTGTTGTTGACTAATTATTCAGGACACAGAAAGTGTGATTGCTTCTAAATAGTATAAAATTTAGGGGAGGTAATGGTGAGATGTTACGTTTTATGACATTTGCGAACAGCAGACTTTAGTCATTGTCGAAACAGACGAATTCAGCAGTTTATCGACATTCATTCAAATAACTTCACTGAGTGCCCTGAGATGTGGTGGGCTGGGCCTGGACCCCACCTAGGTTTCGGCCAAGGGTTGTTAGCCCTTAACGGCTTCCTCGGCTCGCTGGACGGCCCAGAGTTGGTGCTGCAGGTCTGAGCTGAGCAACGCAGACTCCCAGCGCACGCGGAGGCTGTCGTTGTTTGAAGCTGCATCACCATCATTCTGTATTATAGTCGTACATTCTCATAGGATATGCTCTAGGGTGGCTCTAGAGTCGCAATGTCTGCTCTTGTCAGTCGTGTGTAAATCTGGGCGTATTAGGTGCATGATAGCTGAACTCGGATAGGACCTGGTCTGTAACTGCCGCCATTCTACAAACGGATTATTGCTTGATTTTGGGTGCGGCGGCGGGAATGTGCGCCTCTGCAATCTATGGTGTTGTGCAATTTCGTGAAGTCTGGGTAGTTCTTTTAAAAGAATAAAAGAGAGTGACTAGTCAACAACGCACTTGAACTTGGCACCCATTGCAGCGTATGTGCAGAGTCTCGTAGAAGAAGACCTCGTACTCTGCGTACAGTGTTCCGCCATTGTGGCTTTCAGCATCCCCTCCAAACATAAGGACATTTCAACGCAATCAATCCATCAAGTGTGATCTACTGCGATCTTTCTTGTCTTTTTTTTTTCTTTTTGCAATGGCGCGAAAACCGCGTGTAAGTGAGACCAACACGCATGTGCACAGCAAACTCTATTAACCTTCCTAGCAACAAGCTCTTTCGGGCATCTGGTTTCATTCGCCCACGCCACGAACCCTCGCTTGGAGAATGCATTCGGCTGGGAGGAACAGTACCACTGCATGTCTACTCTGGTGGCTAGACGTCTGCAGTCTGCTTCCTTGAATCTACACAACACTCGTCACCTGCGTAATTGAACACTGGCGAGAGAGATTATATTTTATTAAGCAAGCCCCACCTCCTTGGCAATTCACGGCTGCTAGAACCGCACCTTGTTCAAGATAAATATTCTTGGACTAGAATCAGTGATCAGTTGGTCTTTGCTAGCTTACGAGTGAAATGCCTTCTCGTAAAACTCTGGCAAAACTTCGCTTCACAATATTTCATATCTTTTCGAGTATCTCACCTGTAAATATCAGTATCAGATATATTCCCATTTTTTCTACTGTCCTCGGGAACTTGAATATCCTTCCTCTATCCTGTCCCGAGTATTATGTCAGCGGTCATATCCGCGCCAGCCAAAAATTGCGGTGTAGATATTGTGGTCTAAACCATTGCGGTCTAAGACAACGAATTAAGCTGAATATCTTGTGTAGGCTTACGTTCTCGTCATGGAAAACGCTTTAATTTCTATGCCATTTAAAAACGCTATAAATGGAAACTTCATAACACTTCGCGTAACATTTCCTATCATGTTGCTAAACTCTCATCACTTGCCCGGAATTTCGTGCAGCTCCCATACAGCAAAGGCACTCCGTTTGCGCGGATCGACTGCTCCTGAATAGATGTGTACCTATTTGTTTCGCAGGAATCGTTTAATTAAAAAGCCGAAATCATAACACCACTCCGGGCGCTCTTCTACCACCTCCCATTCGCATTGCGAATGGTCCCTCAACCCTGACGTTCGCGCCATCGGTGTTCAGTCCGCGTTTTCAAATGACATGCGAAAAACCGAAAGGGGAACTTAGGGCCAGAAGCCGAGTGAAACAAGGCAGCACGCAGCGCTCCGTCCTCATACCGCGCAGCCGCATTGGAATCATAACCACAGCCGGCGACCGCTTATCCCATAGGGAGCGTGCGGCACTATACAAACTGCCGACCAAGCCAGCCAGCGCCTGTGTTTCCGCAAACATTTCAATAACGACAACGCTGTCCCTAGTGTCCTCCGCAGTTTTTCTCTCTTTTTATTTTTTCCCCTTCCTGTATTCCCTTCCTTCCTGCTTCCTGCGCACCATGGTCGGAAGAGACCTCAGCCTCGTTTGCTTTGCTAATGATGCTATCGGAGGCGCCGAATTAAAGGGCTCCAATTAGGACCGAGCCAGGGAGTCGGGGCGGGAAGTGAGGGAGGTGTCCTGTTTGCACGCGATGGCAGAGCAAATCCCGAGAGCAAACGGTGTGGCCTAGAAAGAGATGACGGTAGAAAAAAAAAGAAAAACTTGTGTTGAAAATAGAAGGCCGAAAAAAAAAAGAAAAGATTAAAGATGACTGGCGGTGAGTGTAGGTGGCGTATGTACACAAGAGTTTGAGGCGCTCCTCGCGAAATGTAACGCGGCCTCGTGTCCATTTCTCTGGTTTCACGCAATGCTTTTACTTGTTATCCTCACAAGTGTGCTGTTTCTAATCTGACAGGAGCGTGATCAAATAAAGCAAGCACTGTATTGCTGCTTGGGGCGTCATATTATACTATAGTTTTTCCCATCACCGACCGAAGCGCCGTTTAATGAGGTGGAGCTATATTCAATAAAACAGTCGATCACGTGACTATTTTCATTATGCAAGACAAATGAGAGCGCATGTAATCAAATTACTACCTATTTCACTGCACGGTGCAACGATACCGTTCTCTTTTTCTCAATTATTTATCACTTCTTGTTATTGTTAGCGTTCTACCTATACGTTATCGAGCTTTATTTTAGTGTTAATATTTTATAAGTCGCTTCCCTTCGATGCCAGATGAGTTTATGTTATTATGAGTGAAAACACGTATATTTATTACATTGAACTTCTTTGTCGCTACTAGTCTATGCAACAGTCTACAGGCACTTTAGCTCAGTCCCATGAATATGCACACCTAGTCATACAAGCAAAGTAGGTCGTCTGAGAAATATACTGTGCCTTGAAAGTTGAACTTTCTTTAACATTATTTAAAGCGCAACGCGGCATCGTTCAATGAAGCTTCCCAAGCTCCTTTATGCTCCTTAGCGATGCACTGGGTATGGGAAATTAGTCAGAAAGCGTATAATAGCTGAAAATTATTAAAGTATGTCACCACTATTTAAACGCATTTTCTGAAGAAAAAAGAAAGTCGTTTTCTGTTTTTCATATTCCCCACTATTCGCATCTATTAAAGATTACTTAGCAGATTTTATTTCCCCCTTAGAGCAATCAAAAGTTACAGAAATTGTTCCGACGCTTCTGTATGCATTCAAAATCAGAACCAATATCATCTGATCACAAATAGTTCACAACTTCACGCAAGACATTGTAACGCATACATGTAGTTTTATTACATTTAGCTTTAGGAGGTATAAGACACTTATAGGAGTGCTTTTCTAGCCATTACTGTTGGTTCACGTTTACACTGAGGGCTGAGTGGCGTCTGCTCTTCTGGTTTGTTTTCATCACGCACGCTTCATTTTGCTAGTCGCCTGTTCTTTTTTTTTTCTTTTTGGAGATCGGACTTTTCATTTTATCATATTTGAGACAAATTCAATGTATTGCTTGAATCATAGCGAACTTCCAAAAAAAAAAGAAAGTTTCTGCGCAAGTTCTTTGGCAACCAACAACATCAAATGAAGCCGGCTCATCAGTTTACGGGGGACACACAACATAGGTGAACAATGAAGGCGAGAAGCAGCTCGTGCTTAGTAACGTCATGTCGCATCAAAGGAGGGCCTTAATTATACTATCATTTGATGCTTGAACATTGCTTTCGAAACTTCATCCTTATTTTTTTTTTCAAAACTTGATTTTCTACATTCCTTGTTACACAAACACTCATAACATACTTTTTTTCTAATTCACATTGAAGTATGAAATTTTGTGTACTGTTCTTTATAAACAACCGTGTGCAACAGACCAGAAAGGCGTGAAACGTGTGGCAAGGTATTATATTATGGCCAATTATTTAGAGTACAGTGTGAATGAACGTGGGATATTTTTTTTGATAAGGTCATGCTTTAGCTTATAGATATGACAGTAATGTTGGTTCATTGCACAGCATAAAAATATCGCCACATACCTGCCTATTTCCATTTTCTTTCCCGCCTTTCAATTTATAGCTATCTCTGCTGGAGTGACACCTACATTTAGGTTCATAAAGATTAAGCTTTTCGGTGTTATAGTAGGTAAATCATCTCATAATACCGAATTACCTGTTTTTGCCGGAGGAGACTAACATTGTAAATTTCAGACTTATATTCTAAAACATTTCTCTGAAAGGTGGTGGCATACCTTAAGTGTCGTCGTCTGTTCTCCTATTCTCCTGTTCTTTCCTTTCCTTTCTTCCTTTCCTTCGTTCTTTCTTTATTTGCCTCTTTCTTTCTTTCTTGCTCTCTTGCTTTCTTTCGTTCACATTTAAAATAAATGTGAATCTTAGGCTGAAAAAGCAAGTCAAATAATAAATTTTACTTAACTCTACACTTCTGACCATAATTTCTCTTAAATAGTGTGATTTCTCTAGCACATTTCCCTTTCCGAGGAGGAGGAGGAGGAGGAGGAGCTTTATTATTACAGAAGTCGTTGCGCGGGTTATTCCTGGGTGGTTCCCTCTAACAGGGCTCTACTGGCGATCGCAGCTCGCCGGGCCTGGTCGAGGGTCGCCAGTTGGCTTCCCAGGTCCAGTTCGGAGAGTCTCGCCTCCCAAGACCACGTAGTGAGTGTGTGTGCTTTGACTCGTGGCGAAATTGCGTCGCCCGGACGGTCGGTGCATTCGTGTGTTAGGTGCGCGAGTGTCGCTGTGTGGTTGCTACACCAGGGACATGTCCAGGACGTATATGTGTCTGGGGAGATTGCGTGTAGACGAGACAAGTGTGGGTATGTGTTCGTTTGCAGGCGGCGCCAGTCCCTTGCCTGGAGTTTACTCAGAGCTTTGTGCG
>NC_092819.1:14140000-14267500 GCF_023375885.2 Dermacentor andersoni | reverse complement strand
TGATAAGAGCGGGAGAACTGAATGCAAAGATGCTCATTGGCAGAAAAAGTCCAGTGCGTGTTAAGAAATACCACACTGCACAACTCCTAAAGCAAGTTACACTCTGCTAATAAAAATAAACAAATAAAACAAGAAAAGGGACGTTTTGTTCGCTTTATTGCCTCATCCAGAGAAGATTGCTGCTTATTGCGATCGTGTTACAATAAGAAACAGCCTTTAGAATGGGAACCTACCCCTATGGCAGACACACACGCGGCGTTCAGGAAAAATAAAAAATAAAAATAAGAATAGAAAGAGAAAGAAAGAAGCAAAAAAAGCTAATAGTTGTGTTATATGGGTGTCTTTTTCCCCAATCGAAAAAATCTCAATGCCGATAATTCAAGGACAACACGAAGCATTATAGCTCCTCTTATGTTTTATTTTGTTCATTTCATTAATAAACACCAAAAGACACGAACAATGTAGCAATAAACGAACTACGGCACACATGAAGCACAAAGCGCAATAGCGAAGTGAAATAAAAACATACGCCGCATAGAGAGCAGAGACAAATAGAGGAAAATTGGAATGGCGCTTGTCGCAGCTGGTCCAATCGTCTCAACCACTTTTGAAAAGACCACAGCCTACGCGTTCCTCATAAGAGGCGTTGCTAATAAAGTGTACAGTACAGTGAGCATATTTCAGGAAATGTGCAGTAAACCTTCAGTCCGGTTTAGTCGTTTTGCAAATCAACTCGTTTTTGTGCTGGAATCGTCTTTGTCCTGGAATGTTCCATCGTTTACAACGCAAATTTTAACGACAGGCAGTCAATTTAGTGGTTCATCTGATATAGACAGGAGCATTGCCAGCTATTATCGATGTTTCGCACCTAAAAATGTGTCCTTCCTTATGTGCTCTTCAGGTTAAAGAACGAAATAAAAGCACAATTCATTCGTCTAAAGCATAGCGGTAAATTTCTTTCGATCTATGATCAAGAAAGTGAAAGACCCCGCTTCATTACATTTTTGTTAGGTGGATCATTTCTATCACACGAGATTCTATAGACTCGCCAAAGCAAGAAAAAACTCGCTCCGAGTTACCTGCGAAGCAAGTGAGATTTCGGAACTTCACTGGTGCAAGAAGAATCTTCCTTTGTCGAGAGAAGAGGAAACTTTGCTCACTGTCACCGGCTGATCTTCCCGGTGCCCGTGAACTGCGCTCGCAGCCGAGCGCAGTTCCCGTCATCATATCGCGCTCGCTGACAGGTGCGACGCGCAAAAAAAAAAAAAAGCACATACCATATAGTAATATAGCAGCGTGGCTCTGCGAAGCCACACCGGAAGGGCGAAGCGGAAGTTTCTTATCACCGGTATATATCCCCATTCACTGACAGTCATTCTGCCCCAATCCGAAATAGTGTAGGCAATGGCGAAAGCCGCGCCCTGCGAATACCGTATTTTCGGGTGCAATGCCTACGCAGAAAATGCAATCAGCTCTGCGAACTCCACACAAGAAAACCTCTGGTGACGTTTACTTCATTCGAATATCCCAGATTCCAGCCTGCATAATAAATGAAAACGTAGAAAGAATCCGCTCTGACTCATAAACAGTCCAATAGCAGCATTCTTACATAAGACAGCTTTGGTTTCTCACATCGCCTACTGTATCATGAAATCGAAGGCGGCACGACACCTCTCGCCATAGGACACATAACACACATAACTCAGCACACATAACTCTGTCTGCATACAACGTAGGGGCAGGCTCCTGTCATGCTATGGCGCAAGAAAGTGCAAATACCAGCGTAGATCTAACGCTTCTCACAGGTAACCTCAGAAATGCGATAGGTTTCCCCCATCATTTTGCGTATCTAAACAACACGATAAGTTTCCTAACCACTGCTTGGGCCATTTCTTCCTTTATTTATTTATTTATTTATTTATTTATTTATTTATTTATTTATTTATTTATTTATTTGAAATGTTGCTGACGTACATATATACTGTACATCACACGTTCCTTTCATTTTCGCTTTTATGCACTCTCTTCCCATGGTAGAATACCCAGTGAGCGCATTTAAAATAGGCGTGTCATGTGTAGCTTCGCGAAACACATCCACAATTAAGCTAAATCTACATACCGCACTAGAACACCCAGAGCAGCGATTGCGACTTCCACGGAGCGTGAAAACACACGCACCACAGGCGAGCTTGCAGCACGCAGTAAAGCTCATTGCTCTTCAATATCGCGAAACCACGTAGCTTGATAAAGTGGAATTGTGCCAGGCCATGTAATACGAAGTAAGTATGAGCAGTGGCGTGTACTAACAGTATGGGATTGTGTGCAACTGCACATTCTAGGCATGGCAACCTGCCTCCCCAGGGCACGCGCTGGTGCGGCCAGCCCTGCCCGGGTAGTTGCGCAGCGAGGCCCGTGGAATTCGGTGCTGCACCACGGCACAGGGAAGGCGCTGCCCTCTACTTCCGGCTGGTGTCTGCCTCCGACAACATCGGCTGGCTCTCACCTGTGGTTCTTTACCGTGCACTTAAGCCTAAGTATACGAGCGTTCTTGAATTTCAGTTCCATGGGAATGGGGTCGTCGTAGCTGGATGACCGAACCTGCGACTTCATGCACAGCAGCAGAATATCATAGCCACTGATTCACCGCGGCAGTTTTGACAAGGAGGTGACAGGTAAATGCGTTTCCATTGGAGAGAGCAGAACCTCTGCGCGTTTAGAAAGCGCGGACTCAGACTTTAATGGCGCGACACAGGGCACAGTTTGATGACAATTGCAGAGCGCTGCTGTTCTTTGTGCGTCCTGTGTCGTGCTGTTAAAATCTTCTCTTTACTCATATGTACCGAGCCGACATGCCGAGCACGCCATTAGTGGCCTAAGTAAATATGTTGTTCAAGGAAGACGGTGCAATTTATGCAGCGCTTCAGCAGATAACACGTATGAAAGAGATTAAGATTGAATGCGCAGGATATTCATTTGCAATGTGTGTACGTGCTTGCTTCATCGCGTTGTATGGGCTTCAAGTGATAAAAAAAGTACTATAGCGGAATCACGGGTTTCATTGCACCTGTAATAGTTTTATAAATAAACAATACTGAGGTAAATATGGTCTTTTCTCGTGCATTCACATCTGACGACCTGTACAGTTGCGAGTAATAGTTTGGAGATCAATGGTGCCGCGACATTCCTTTTTTCCTTAGCAGTCGGGGCATGCCGACTGAAATCAAGTGGGACAGCCTACGTGCATCTGTTGGGCCAAGGCAATGCATTCAAGCAATTACACGTTGCGGAGCTGTGGTGGAATGATTTACTTTAAATTTTTGGTTGATTTCGTGGTCTCCAAACTTTTGCTCGCGACTTTACATGTATAGGTTGATTGCATGTGAACTCATTTGCCTTTTTAGCACTTGTTCTAAGTGTTTTACTTAGCTCGCGGCGTTCCTTTTTGTCATATATTATTATTATTATTCATTACAGTATAGAAGATTGTAGCGGTCAGCACTGGTGAAAAAGCGTACCTTCTTTATTTCAGTGACATATCACAGCGTGTGGATAGTATGGAGCACATAAAGGCAGATATTCTTCAAATCAAGAACTTCCTTATTTCCACAAAGCAGGATGAACATTCATAAAAGAGAGTCGCTATACTAACTGCTGTATGACGGAGAACGATTTGAGAAATAATTTTCATGTGTATTTTGATATGATTACTCGCACGGCACATATTCATAGCTTTCCTTTCTGAAATGCAATGGTTTTAACAACAGTTTACGGTATGAAATCAATCTTATTAACAGAACACGATATAGCAACCAGGCCTTACAACCACGAGGGAAAAGAGCACAAGGGGTTCTGTTTTTTTTTTTTTTTTCTGAGACTGTACATCTTTGTCTCCTCAAGTCATCAAGTAAGACAAAATATTTCATACAGTCACTGCAAACAAAGTAAATAAATAAAATAAACAAGGCAGTCTAAGGCAAAGCACCCAGAAACAACAAAGGCTGGCAAAGGCAGTGTTCCGTCACTAATGCCCAGAAACCGTAATTTTAATAGCTATGGTTTGCAAGTTGTTTTTAGGTCTTTCAAAAAGCGTCCTCCTCGCGCGTGTTAGAACAAACAGGGTTAATCGAGCAGAAGCATTTAATTTCAGGCCTGCCTAGAAAAACAGGCTTAGGCAGAAAAAAAAAAGAAGTGAATGAAAAAAAAGAAGGTTAGCTTACTGCATTACTCGCCAAGTGTGCTGTGTTTTTGTTTCAATAAGAGCGGCGCATTTTTGATATGAAAACATCAAAGGAACCGAGAATATAATGCGAGAAAGAAAACACCTAAGATTCACTCAGATGAATGGGGCGTGGCGACTCGGCTGTCACTCGCACGCTCGGCATGCAAGCCGCTCACTTTCGCAGCGAGTGCACCGACGATCTCCAAGGCTTCTTTTTTTTCAATGAAATCAGATAAAACGACCGAGGGTGTGTCGCGCAAGAAACGCTATCTACGGACACGAACAAAAGACTTTCGCATTTGAATCCATTCGTGCGACAAAGGACGAGAGCGCAAGCCCCGGAGCGGAATCATAGGGCACGGCACGATACACTGTAAAAGCCCCTGGAGTGCACTGATGATGATTATGCAAAACAAGAAAACAAAAAGAAAGATCAAACTACCACTTGCGAACGAAGACCGGCCACCTCGCAAGTTTCCATCCCCATTTTTCGCGGCACTCTGCAATTCGGTAAAACCTTTTTGCTCCGCGGAGGTAAGCATTGCGTCGGTGCCGCCGCAGCATCGCGTGCAGGGAGCGCGCGGCGAAGCGAGCGCTTGCCGGGCAAAGCGCACCCAGACACGCAGCTAAGCGTACAGCGCGCCTTGAACATCGGCGGTCTTGGGGAAAACGGGTGGGGGTGTGTTCACTATTCGCAGTGGGATGGAGGGGCAGTAAAGGTGGAGGGGTGCATCTAAGAAGAAGGTTCTACAGCCCGCAGGGCTTCTTGCTCTCTTCCGGCAGTTTTCTTGGCGGCCGCTGCACTTTCAGTGGTCTTATTTCTTCGGCTCTTTCTCGGCACTCCCGCTCTTCCTCATTCTCTCAACTTGCAGGAAAAGCAACCAACCCACGTCCTCCCAAGGTATATATATATATATACACACACACGCACGTGCCCCGCCGACGCGGCGAGCCGATGGAAATCTCTCCCGCGTCGGCAGCAGCCAGACGCCACCGCTGCCGTCGCCACATGCACGCAAACGCAGCCCTACCGTGGCACGAACGCCGGACGCAAACGCACGAACATCGCAGCCTCGCGATCCTCCCCATTAATATTCCTCCGCCGTCCTTCTCCTTCTCTTCGCAGCGCTCTTCCAGCACCTCTCCCCATCCCTTCCGCATCTCCCCACCGTCCCGCAGCGTCTCCGTTCCTTCTCGCCCCATTCCAGACATCGCACTTCGTTTCTCCCTCGCCGCTTAGCGGCGGCCAAGCGCGCAGCGCCGCCGTCCCAGCAGCCGTCCGGCGCGCCTGCTTCTCCCCTTCACTACCCGTCGTAGCAGCGCCGGATCCCCCACCCCGACGGGCGCGTACTTCCCCAGCCGCGACCCGCCGCTCCGGTTCCGTCTTCCCCACGACGGGACACGCCAGTTGCTCCATCCGCACGCATCGTCTGCCGCCGACTCCCAATCTAATTTCCGCCGCGCACTCTCTCCGCGACCCCGCGAGCGCCCCCATAGCTACCAATTTGCACTCTTAACTTTAAAGCGAATCAAGCAAATACGTGAAAGTTAAAATCGAGGTACCTTTTTTCTCCTCGCTTTTGTGCCTTCCGCGTCCACCGGCAGCAGGTCCCTCTAATAGCGTTATCTTCCCTTCTCGTGGCACTTCGTCGAGAAAGCGCATAGGTCGATAAAGAAATTTAATATAGTAGACATCCTTCGCTGGACATGATGAAATGAGGGAACTCAGTCTTGCAAGGAGTTGGACTTCCGGACACCAAAGTTAAAATGCGGCAGCCTTTCGCGACGAGCACGCCCCAGAAGAAACGGTGAAGAGTAACCGGTTCATCATGGGCACCGAAGAAACGTGAGGCCCGTCATCGCGGCGAAAGACGTACAGGAGAGATGACGTACACGGTGTACGACACTCCGGCCGAAGAAAGGACGCGCGAGACGGCCGCAACAAAGGTGAAGACGAGGGAGGACCGTCACGAATCCTGCCGCGTCAAAGCAACTGGTGGTGGAAGCGCGACAAGCGCCGGGACGCTGTTTGCCGTCGGCGCCCTGCTGCTTGCCGCAGCGCCCTGCTTATCACTTGCCGCGGGATTGGGTAAGTGGGCGCACGCTCAGTCTTCTCCCCGTCATCATCCCCGTTATTATTCACTTATCCCCACCGTTCGTCGCTCGCCAAGTGCCCTGCGGCTTCGTTGCGGTTTCATTACGTTGGCAGCCGTGGGTTTTTCCGGCAGCAGTATACCTTACTTTGGAATCGTCTCTTGTGATTTGTTACTTGGGTAAGACAGACGGGCGCGTGTTTTCCATCTCGAGATTGGATTTTAGCGATCAGTGGTGCATCCCCACTTGTCTGGATAATGTCGGAGTAGCGCGTTCGGCTACTAGCAAATCTAATGGCGCTAATGTTTACCTCTCATTCCACTTAGTATCGCGAGTTGTCAGCTTCATGTGGCATCATTCTACGGTATTCAAAATAAAGCTCAGTGTGTGGAATAAATGTGAAACATTTCCATCCTTTAAATCGAAGAAACGCCCGTATTCAGCGCGAACTGGAAGCTTTCTCTCTCAATGACTCCGCGGCATGTACGAGTCCGAATAGAGCGGACGGCGGTTGTGAAACGTGGTTTAGGGCATAGGCCGTGCTGGTCTTCCATAAGTCAGTCAACCAGCCATAAAGATTTACGGATAATGCGTGACCTTTCAAACAGCTTTCTCTAGCTCCTTGTCCAACAGATCTTCCCAGCGAGTGTCTGAACGAAGAGAAACGAATAAATAAGTGCTTCTTTTTTGACGCCTCACGTTCGCAGACTTTGCCAAAAGCTTCGAAGTGATGCTGTGGATTGGAATAGTTTTGGTGCCAAGCTACCCGTCGGGATTCCGGTACACGGCGTACTATGCAATTTTGATCTCGTGCGCAGTGGACTAGAAATTTCGGCAGAAGTTTCGCATCTGAAATAAATTGGCGTTAGGATTTGGCGGAAAGATAATAATTGTTTAGCTCCTTGCAAAATGGTACTTGCGCGGTCTTCTTTCTAGTCACTCTATGACTATTCAAACTTTTTGGTATTGCTCTGTAGTCGTGAAAACGTTCACTTTGCTCGAAGCAAACAGCAGCATTTCCGCATACGAATAGATTGGCTCCGCACCTTCATTTGCACGGAATTTGGATGCAGCGGCTTCTAAAACCTATAAATATTCAGACATATCTCAGTGCTTACGCAAGACCGTAACTATATTATCAACATGCCAAGCCTAACTAAAGATATTGAGCACTTGTGGGCAAAACTGCCTTCTTCATAAACTGCCAAGTTTTCGACTTAATGCAGAGAAACGAAAATGCTCCAACAGAATGCAAAAACTTGCAAAAACGCTATGCAAAACTTGCCGCATAGCATGATTTTTTCGTTAAAACCAGAGCGAGAAAAATTATTCTCGCCAACGAGCTTAGAGTAAGGTTAGAGAAGAACAACGAAAGCGGTGGGTGAATAGCGACACGCCTTTCTTCCGCTCAGCGTTTGATCAGTAGCGTTGAATAGTGCATTGACATGTGATAACCACGTAGGCACGAAAGAAAATTTCAATGAAGGAAGATCGACTCACCATGAAGTTCGCCACACATGTGACGTTAAAAAACTCTAAATAAAACATTCAACGTGGTTTCTAATGAAACAACAGGAAGAAAAATAAAGTCGAGTGAATAAATAAGAACCAAACGACTCCAGAACAAATGCAAGTCGGTTGAAGAGCCGTCTCTGCGTAGGCACTACTAGACTGGAGGTTCAAGCATTAGCGCAAAAAGGAAATGCCGTTTTTGTGTGCGCTCTTGCACGTGCGACAGTATACAGTGCACATACATGGTCTTGTAGGTTTGGGGCGTATAGTTCATATGAGGAATATGGATACAGCTGCCACGCAATCCAATCAATGCAGAGGAAATTCATAAGATGAATGAATTTTAAAGGGGTTCATTCACCTGAATGAAGTATAAAGAGGTAAAGGAAGCCCATAAGAGTTCCTAAGGAAGTCTTCACAGTGGAAATCGAGTCCGGTACCAACGCATTTCCTAGATGCCGCTCTATATCTTGAATTAAAATAAGGCCTCAACTTAGGCTAGTTCGCAGAACATTATTCCATTTACTGCGTTAATTTCTACGCGAAAGACAATGTTAAGAAGAACAATAAAACTTGTTCGTGCTTGTTCTTCTTGGTGTTGCCTTTTGTGCAGAAACCAGCGTAGTTAACAGGGGGTCAATCCTGTTACTGCGCTGTGCGCTCTGTGTGCGCTGTGTGCTGTTTGTTGCTACGCTGTGTACTGGAAATGCCATCAAGTAATTTGTTATATCCGAATTCGATTGAAGCAAACTTGTCTAGTGTGTTCCTTATACATGGGCTTCTGATCTACAATTGGGTCCAACACAATAGTAGATGCAATGCGTGACCATGCTACAAAATTGTGCGACCAAGCTGGAACACCCCAGCGACCTCGATATCGCACCAGTTCCGGTAATGAACGCTGAAATCCGACTAATAATTTCCGATAAGCAGAATTCACGCACAGCTACATAATAACATGCTCAAAATAAAGGCGCCCACACGCTGCGAGTAGCCTTGTGACGCTAATCGTAGGCATTCGAAGTTCGATATATCGAGCGTCTATCAATGAGACATTTCGAATATTTATCGGTAAAAAGCATAATTATCGGATATTCAATTTTGTGGTGCTCGATATTGAGCATAATATCTTGTACAGATGGAAAGCATGATTTTATGAGGCTAAAAGAAAGCACACGCAATGGAGAAACGCACACAGACACACATGGCACTCTGTGCGTGTGTCTCACAAAGCAGAAAGCTTTGTGAGTGTTTTAAGCGCCTTAAAATCATGCTTTCCAAATCGCACCAACTTGCCCAAGACAAAGTTTTATTAAGGTATCCTTGTTCAGATGTTGATTATAACTGGGTGTGATTGAATACAAATTATTCCTTATTTTAGACGTTCGGGAACAAGATGTTTCTATTTAAACATCTGTCAATCAGCACCACGGTTGAAGACTAGGCGTGTTAAAAATTATAGGGTTTTACGTGCCAAAACCACTTTCTGAATATGAGGCAGGCCATAGTGTGCGTGCGTGCGTGCTGGGGGCCGGGGGCTCCGAAAATTTAGACGACTTCCGGTTCTTTAATGTGCACCTAAATCTAAGCACCACGGGTGTTTTCGCATTTCGCCCCCATCGAAATTCGACCGCCGTGGCCGGGATTCGATCCCGCGACCTTGTGCTTAGCAGCCCAACACCATAGCCACTAAAAAACTATGGCGGGTACTGGGCGTGTTGGTATTGCATACTAGATGTTGGATTGCACAACATTTTGGCGGGACACAGAGAAGAGAAACACACACAACGGGGTGCTACTTGCAGTTATCGATTAATTCTCTTGTCAGCGGAATAATTATAAGAAGATACTCAAATGGGAAGAACAAAAAATAGAAATATATACAAAATCTACTGAGAATGTGTGCGTAGGCAAATCCAGGTGCCACTAAGAAACAGGGCTGTAAGAAACAACATAGAAGTTTATCGGATGCACTAAGGGAGCGGTGTATTCTGTTCAACTTTCGTGCGGGAGAAAGTTGGGCACTGTGTGAATGAAAGATTAAAGGAGCATTACTATAATGTTTGAAGAGCAGTCGCTGGACACCTTGGGGTTCATAGCAGAGATTGCGGATGTCAGCGAATCTTTGAGAACTGCACAATTGTGAGCAAAGGTAGCAATCAAATGACGCTAAATGTTATCTAAGCCGCCGAAATTGCGCGCATGCAAAGTATGTACGTAATCATGCAGTCTGTTTCCCCGGGTGAGTGAGTGAGTGAGTGAGTGAGTGAGTGAGTGAGTGAGTGAGTGAGTGAGTGAGTGAGTGAGTGAGTGAGTGAGTGAGTGAGTGAGTGAGTGAGTGAGTGAGTGAGTGAGTGAGTGAGTGAGTGAGTGAGTGAGTGAGTGAGTGAGTGAGTGAGTGAGTGAGTGAGTGAGTGAGTGAGTGAGTGAGTGAGTGAGTGAGTGAGTGAGTGAGTGAATCAACTTTATTTTGTCCACTATAGACGTAAGCGAACTCCACGCCACCTGGCTAGGCCCACTCGGGGACCATCAGGTGGAACCTGACGGCCCTGTCGCGAGCCCTCTGGACTGCCAGGATTTCAGAGGTCTGATCCTGGGCCCTAATTAGCTTCATCATTTCCTCTTGACTGAAAGGGGGACCGGCAGAGGCGCAGCCCCACAGGACATGTTCGAAGTCCGCATAATCACCACACAGAGGGCAGTCCGGGTGCAAAAGAAATTGACTTGCTCACGCCCTAATCTGAAAAAAAATTTCTACCCTCGTTGTTCCTTTTTATTGTGATGTAGAACGCAGCCAAATGAGCAGATGACAAAGCCAGCTTGGTATTGGTGGATGGTCGTTCGTGTAAAAAAATTTATGTTGTTTTTGTCGTCCATACATTTGGAGGATCTTCCATTTATACCACTGAGAAGGGAATAAATCGGAGTAGCACTCTCTTGTGTGTCCCTTCAAAATGTTTCGCAATCCAACATCTATTATATAAGTAAGGCATATTGTGTAGGTTGAGTTTTGAAGAGAGCGACATCTGCGTGCCTGTCAAGCTTAGCTCAGCGCGGGAAATCCACTGCGAATCGCGCCAGGGCGACCAGTCTAGGCGGCACACCTTAAGGCGCGCGCCTATCCCCCGAAGTCTCACCTCTCGGGGCGCTCACTCCGGCTGACAGATTGACCTCTCACGCAGCGCCGACACGGTGTGGAACAGAGCCGAAGCGCAGCCGCAGGAGGCGCGAACATCCCGGGTGGCGCTGAAAGGACGTAATTATTTGGAACGACGACGTGCAAACACCTTTCCCTCCTCATCGCCGCGGCCGCGCGCACACACGCCGCTCGCCTCCGGTCGACGCCTACGTGCCTCGGCGGAATTAAACCCTCGCGGGAATTGGAAAGCGGGGCCCGATGCACCGCACGGGCGATAGTGCCGAGCGAACACGGTTCGAGTACAAAGGCGGCCGGTATTGCGGCAGCGAGAGAGAGTACCTCGCTGCGTATGTGCCGAGAAGCGAGGAGCGGGGGCTGGAAGCGCACTGCGCCATTGAAGCGCGCGTTATTACCACCGGCTATAGGAACTACCACGTCACGTCCTTCATCCTCGCCACCGTGTCCCGTCTCTAGCCTCGTTTACAGAGCTAGGCGCACGGTATGCGCGTTGTACGCGTGTCTGGCCCAGCACGCAGCTGGATGCAGTTTTCTGATTAAGCGAAGGCACGAAAGCGCTCGAAATGTGTTCTACAATAAGCGCCGCAAGGAATATATGAAACAAACAATGCGGCGTTGGCACGTTCATCTCCACTATCACCGACGAACGAACGTCATTGGCCTGCCTGGCCGATTGTACGCAGAGCGTTCTTCCCTAAAATTGCTCGGGGCCCGAGTGGCTCGAAAAGTGGCGAGCACTTTCTAGATACTCGAAACTACCGGTCGTCTCTTATAGTGTGTGGTGGCAGCTTGCGAAGAATCGTTGGGACCTCGAGAAACTGGCGACCCAGTTCTATGCACTCAAGCGCATTTTCTGCGCTAGGGCGTGAATTTGCAGTTTCCGCCGCGTCGAAACTTTAAGCAGCGATTGCTTCCCAAAACGTTCTTCTGGGTACTTTATCGAACATCTGTACCAAGAGGACAATGTAGATGTTGCTGAAGTTATCATGGTATTCCTCATATGATTCTTCGCGTAATCTGTACACATTTTTGCTATCCTACTCCATCGATGCATTTTCATAACTTTTTTTCGGGCTCTATTAATGAAACTCTAAGAGCAAACATATTCACTGAAATTTACCTATATTACAACGGTGTCTGCAGCAAATGCACACTATTTAACAGCGCACTCAAGCAGACATATTTGTTTACTTGACGAATGCACTGAATATGCAACCTGTCGGTAGCAATGTTTATGAATTGAACCGTCTTAGCACTGCCAAATGAGCGACACGCATGTCTAGCAGATCGAAGGCGTCCCCATAACATAACAAAAATTTCAAGCGAGGAATGTACAATGCTTACGAGTCCATGGGTCTGACAAAAGAATTTTAAAAAAAATTGATGACCTTTCTACGCTGAATAACGAAAACTAGGCCTAAAATGCTATAGCGCATTGGTTGTCGAATGAAAAACGAGAAGCGCAACGAAAAACATTCGTACCAGTTAGTATCTTCCGATTTCCTAGTATGATCCTATAGCAAGGCTGTATCACAACTGCGATCTAATGGAAGCTCAATGGGACTTCCTGAGATCCCATAGTTTGAGCGTACTTGACGTAGTAAGTGAGCGGAAAAAACATTTCAATTTCTTTTCTTTATTGTCATATCTAGTATTTCTTTTCTTTTTTCTTGCGCTTGTTCACTATGTTAAGCAATCGAAATTCCCTGTTTGCTTATATCTGTAGCGTAATATCAGCAAGGGCTTCAGGTCTGTTATTAACAACACAGGAACGCATGGTTGACAGTACAGGTTTCTTGACGCTTACTCATAACCAGTGTCGCTATGAGCAAGCTAGGTCCCGAACGTGGCACTGCAAGAACTAGAGCGCGTATTCACAAAAACCTCTTATACTAGAATTGCTTGTAAGATAAGATTCTAGCTAATCACGATGCTAGACATATCATTAGTGGTGGCGGGCGAACAATGGCAAAGAGCAGTCACGAACGAAAATATTTTTGAATGCGGTACCAGACGTCTTCGGTCAGGCCATCTCCACATAGCAAAGAATACAAGTTGTGGTTATAGTGTGCGCTGCATTGAACCTGGCCACCGTCAGTCACAGATGACACATCTGAAGACCCGAGACGCTGCTCGCTACTTCTCACCGAAAGCTTGAATGTCAAAAACCAATGAAAGCATCGCGATACCGAGAGACCGTGTACTAATTAGCGCCAACGTCGGCGATGCTTCCATAACGCTTCACAATACACGCTTCCTATCGCGTCCTGCGGTGACAGCGTTCGAATGAAGTGGGGGCTGCTTGCTGGCGCCTTGTCAAACAAGTAGTTCCTGCGCCGTCTGCATTTGCGTGTTAGTAAGTGTAGCTCCACCTTCATGCCTTTGAAGTTCTGAGCCATATGGAACAATCGCATGTGCAAGGCGCATCTTATAACATATAAATTCAAATTTATCCTGTTTCTTCTTCTTTTTCTCTCTTTAGTTGCGATAATTTTAAACAGCGTACAGTTACATCAGTGAACCGCAGCTGCTCCTCAAAGTGCATTCGAGTGTGGCGAAGGCGACGCCACTTAATTATGCGAGGCGGCGACAACTATGATATAATAGAGCACGTAAAGTACTTATCACGTCATGGTGCGACGAGATTGGTTGCACTGCGCGCGTTAACTGCAGTTCTTAAGAACATCAACTCGAATCCGCTGTCAAATTCCTTTAGAAATGAGTGTTCTCGTTAGTTTACTGCACTCAGGGCTAGACTGATAAGCTCCTCCCGACTCCCCTCTCATATTAAAGGGCGAGACAGGAGTGAATGGCTGGGCTATGGATAGCTGGAGACTGCTCAACGGAGAGGTTGGAAGCAGCAAGCTTCCAGGTACTCAGTTTCACTCGTGAAGAAAATAGGAAGAAGACACGAGGACATTTCAGTGTATCAGCATTAACATAGAGTTCGTGCGAAAGAAAAATATCCGACTCTGTCTATAAAGGAAATGCTGTTCGAATAAAATTGCGGCATATCGACTTAGACGGCATCTGGTCCAGTCGGTACGTGCTGGGGGAAAAATAGCCTTGATGTTTCGAATGACGGAACACCAATACTACCAGACTCTTTGCCCTTCATTAGTAAGGGCAGCCATGATCTCCACAATTCCTCAGACGACGCAGCGAATGTTATAGCAAGCATAAAAATGATAGAAACAACTTTCTGCGTTTCAGTTATCCTGGCGTCGAATTATATAAAAAGGAGACGCTACCCTAGTATTTTCCTCTTTCAATTTCGACTCATAGGTTGTCGTGACATTAAGTTTGTGACATAAAGCTAAATAATATGTCGTTGAACATTAAATCGCCGTTTTCATTTGAAAACATCGCTCACCAACAAGACTGAAAACAAACTTTCGCAGAGAGAGAGAGAGAGAAGTCACAAGGGGCAGGGAGGTTAACCAGGCTGAAACCGCTAGGCTACCCTGCACTAGGAAAAGGGAAAAGAAAATTGAAAGAGGGGAAGGAAGAAAGAAGTTCAAAGTTTGCACTGTTACACACACAAGCGTTCATCCCTGAGTCAGTCAGAGGCGGTCATTGGCGCATTTCTAGAAACGGACCAGCGCCTTTATGGCCTTGTACATAGCAGACGCACGAGGCTTCAGGCCCAAGATCTTGTCTTCCGTGAAAAGACGGTCGTCTAAGTGCCCCGAAGCTGTACGAAGGGCACTTTTCTTGTCTTCGTAAGTAGGGCAGTCACACAGGAGATGTTTGGTCGTTTCTTAGACATCACATCTGCTGCAATGGGACTGTCCACCATTCCAGTTAGGAATGAGTAGGAGTTTGTGAAAGAAACTCCAGCTTCCTAGTTCCAAGTCATTCTCAATGCTATTTGGTATTTCCCTTTCCTGCCGGAATGGTATAATCTGCTCGTTGTAAAATCGGTGAATTATTTTAAAACGTGTGTGCACAATGCGTTTGTACCACGGGTGATGCCGTCTATAATCCGTTTGCTTAGCTTAACAATACACACGTAAAGCAAGTTGGGCTGGTTGAAAACAAAAATCATGAAATTGAAATAGATGGAGCCTGCGTGAGTGCACTTGAAAGAAAGCCCGAACTAGGAACACTGTACATCTCAGCCCGCACAATATGTACAGAAATCCTGATAATTTGCTTTAAACAGAGAGGTCGAGGCGCTGCGTACCGGTGCAGATCGCCAGTGTAGTCCGTGCCTCAGCTCACTGGGCAGCGGAGTCCACCTCAGCGTACTTTCTTGGATCCTCACCTTCACGTCCGCCGCGTGATGGTCTTAATAATAAAATAATGCCTTTCTCTGACGACAGGTTTTAACGAAAGCTTTCTCTATTTCTTTGACAATGTGCAGAGTCTCCCGAGGTACACGTCCTCATTCCAAGCAACTTGAGGCGAGGCGACACGGCCGAGATCTTCTGCTCACTGCGTCGCGGTTCACTGCCCGTCGCGTTCCAGTGGCTACACAATGGCCGGCCCATCAGGCCGGACACGGTAGGAGCAGCGGAGCCCTCGGGGACAAGCCTCGGATCCAATAGCGCCGAAGCTCTGTGGAAAGTCGACCACCGCGAAAGGCGCTCAGAGCTCCTCATCGAGAACATCGGCGCTCGCCAGATAGGAAACTACACCTGCATAGCCAGCAATGCGGCGGGAAAGACAAGCTTCACAGCCAGCCTTCTCGTCGAAGGTGAGAAAAAAAGTGAAACGTAAATATTTATGTCATGGTATGTATAATATTTTGCGTGAATCCGACTCTGCACAGTGAATACAATAGGGGGGGGGGGGGGGGACTGATTGGCCCAATGTGTGAAATAGTGTGGACAAGATAATCTTGAGAATATAATTAAAGGGACAAAAAATGCCTCGCAGCATCTACAGCGGACGTTCACAGCCCGCTGGAGCTACACTCAGGTACGATGATAGCACGAGATAAAAACATGAGAGATGAAAAACAATATACTGATCATGTCGGGAGAGGGAAAGAGAGACAAGATTTAATGATATGCTGGAGATGTTAGCTTGGCTGATCGCCTGACATGCTCCATCAGGTGCTGGATGACGATTATGATATACACAGTGATAAACACATAAACACCAGTTCTATGCGTTTGCTTACGGATAAATCCTATGAGCTGTGGTCACAATTATTGCATAAGCAGGGCCCGAACCTTTTCATTTAGACACCCTCATATGCTCCATTGTTAAGAAAGAAAAAAGAAGATGAACGTAGTTTCTGCAGTTGCGCCTACCAAAATATTGTCGAAAAATATTGTCCTACCAAAAAATGAAGACGAAGGATGACGTCATTGTAACAGCGGGCGAGGACTTAGAACAAAACAAAAGTATGGCGGCCGGCAACACTCGCACGTGTGGTACAGAGACCAGCTAAACGACACACACACACGCACGAATTCCAGGACAGGGCGTACATACATACGGTACATTTATAACTAGGTGGCCCTACACATCCCTGATCCACTGTTGCTCAATCTACACAATAATCCCACTACTCGAACACCCTTTGTTGCAATGTAATATATGAGCATACGCCATGAAAAAGAGCTATCATGTATAACATCAAGACACTTGACGGCATCTGCGTGTGGAATGATATCGAGTTGGTACGACAGGGATATATGTGCTGGTACGTTCAGAGGAAATACGAGCAATGAGCTCTTGTTCACGTTTAGAGCCAGACGAATTGAATCTAGCCAAGCTTCTAGGACAGATAAAGGCCGTTGCAAGTTTTTGTAAAGTGTGTGAATGTCATTTGCCAATAAGAAGAATGCTATGTCGTGTGCACGCACGTAAGTTTGCACGTTCTCTTGGGATGGTATGAAGCTCAGCAATATATTAAATATTGGAGATAGCACTGCCCCTGTGGAACTCCTTTTGCCTGCTTATATGTACTTGATGAAAAGCCGTTCTGAAGGCAATAAAATTCTCTGCCACTTATAAATTACGTAATCCATGCTCATAAGTATTTGGGGAACATAAGTTCTCGCAGCCGGCTTACTAATATCCCGTGTCCAATGCTACCGTATGCCTTGGTGGTATCAAAGATAAGCAATGCCGCATACTGTCCTTGGCGCCGTGCAAGTTGTATGCGACTTGCCAAATCAATATGCGCCTGCCATATTGAGCACCCCGGCCTGAATCCGATTCGACATGGGCTAAGAAGCATTCTCTAATCACTAATATTCATAACACGAAGTAAGGCTGTTTCTATCAACTTTACAAAATTTGATGTTAGGGTAATTGGCCTGATTTTGTGTAAGCATAACCCTCTTCCGATTTTTTAAGCAACGGTATAATCTTTGCAATTTTCCCCTCTGGTGGCGGCAAGGCTCCTCAGAAATAATTTATGGACGAGAGCGCCCGCCAGATCAAAAGCGTTTTTGTTAGGAGCTCGGTTTAACGGAGGCACGTAATACACGTTTTGACAGATTGAGTACGGAGAGTGGCTTTATTCAAGAGTAAGAGCAAGTTTGCCGAATGGCAGTGGTGGTGCCCCTGTCGGACAGCCTCTTCTGTTCGAGCAGGGGGCAATGACCGCAACAGCGGGGACAACGAAGTGACGGACGGTCGCTACAAGGGCTCCCTTCCCCTTTAGAATGCCGGAGGTTTAGGTGTAAACGGCGGAATGAATGAAGAATTAATGTTCAAGACAGGCTGGTTTCACACGATCGCACGACACTGTCTCTTTGCAGCGAACGTCAATTTTCAAGGCTTTCTCTGAAGGCGAAACCGCACGAAAGGGGCTTTCATAGGAAGGAGTCAATGGCGGATTGATAGAGTCGCGTCGCAGAAAGACGTGCGTAGCCGTGTCCAGTGTCCGGAAACTAAACACAGACTACCCGCGGGCGATACGTGGGGTTGTAGGTTGAAGCTGGTCAAACTAGGAGCGGCTTGCACGAACATTTAATACCGAAAATAATAACGAATTTAAGAACGCGTTCTTGTGCGAATCAGGCATTGTCTATGGAACATTTAGGAACGCATTCTTAAATTCGTTATTATTTTCGTTATTAAATGTTCGTGCAAGCCGCACAGGAATGTAGCCTCTCTAAGTGCTGCGTGGTCGTTGGCGGAGTGCCTTGCTGGGTTCCGAAAAACTGGCCTGGAACATGGATTGATAACCCATAAAGCATCTCGGTTGTGCTGACTCCGAGGTCATCCTTGATTGTTGTTCGCAGTCCCAGTAGTACTAGGGGTAGCCTTTCTACCCAGAGCTGTTTGTCGAGCGTGGCGGTCAATCACACCTTCAGTACAATAATACTCGTTGTTGGGCGAGTTGGATGATACTGCGAATAACTGAATGGACTGCACGGAATTCAAGACAAGGACGTAGTAACGGACACAGAAAAGCGCTAACTTTCAACTAAATAAATTAAGTTAGTTGAAAGTTAGCGCTTGTCTGTGTCCCTTACTACGTCCTTGTTTTGAATTCCGCCCAGTCCATTCATTTCCACGCCTTCAGTTGTCGGTGGAGACGCTCGACCATGCCGTTGCTCTCTAAGTGGTAAGCCGTAGTGTCATGAAGGCGCGTGACGAGCAGTTTCACGAGGGCAGAAAAAAGCAAGCTTTGGAATTGTCGGCCTCGGTGAGTGGTTATGCGCAAAGGTCAACCGTACCGCAACAACCATGTAGCAACAAGTGCTTCCGCCGCTGTTTCGGCCATGATGTCTTGTAGAGGCGTTGCCTCAGGCCATCTTGAGTAACGATCGACATACGTGAGGGGGTGCCTGACACCTTGGCAGGGCAGAAAAGGTCCCACCAAGTCTAAATGCACGTGATCGAAGCGGCTCTCTGCTGGCCGAAACGGCTGCACCGCTGAACGCGCGTGCCGTGTCCCTTTCACGACTTGGCAGCTTCGAACATCTTTTTGATCCCTGGCCAGACGAAGCGATCTGCGATAAGCCTCTGTGTTGCTCTGGTTCCGGGATGACTTAGTCAGTGCAGTGATTAGAATATTGGCCGCCGAAACTAATGGGACACGAATGGGCGAGGCGCTGCCTGCGATGTGTCGCACGTTACCATTGTTGTTGTGTAGGGAAATGGCGCCTCCGCAAGCTGGAGCGACGAGCGGTTTTCCCGCCATTGGTGCAGCTTGAGGTCGTTTTCGTGGGCGGAGGCCAGAGCTTGGACATTCACAGGGCCAGCAGGCACAGCGCCGATCTGCGACAGTGCGTTAGGTGCCTGATTTCTGGCCCCGAAGATATGGCGGATGTCCGTAGAAAAGTCTGAGATAAAGGAAAGATGCCGAAGCTCACGTTCTGAGTGCTAGGAACTGTTCTTGAAAACGAAGGTTAACGGTTTGTGGTCGATCAGAATGTAAAAGCTACAGCTTTCAAGAAATAAAATGGAAATGCTTGACAGCGCGATAAATAGCCAACACCTCTCTCCCGAAGATGCTGCAGCGAGCTTCCGTAGGTTTGAGGCGCTTTGAGAAGAAGGCCAGCGGTCTCCAGTCTGTGCCATCGTGATGCTACAGTACTGAACCCACTGCCGTGGTCAATGCGTCTACCATAAGGCGAGTTGGCGCGACGGGCAACGGATGAATCAGCAGCACTGCTGTCACCAACCGCGTTTTGGCTTCATGGAAGGAGTGTTCGTGCTCCGAAGAATAATTGAAGGTAGGCGTTTTATTTATTTTTAGTCACGACGCAGCAGGTTGATAAGCAAGCGGCTGAAGAACTTGCGCACAGGATGGCATGAGCGCCTGTGAAAATTTATGAGCCCCCGAAACTCGCGCAACTTTCGGAAGGAAGTTGGAGAGGGGAAGTCTTCGATTTCTCGCACCAGTGATTCCAGTGGCTTGATGCCTTGAGGCGAAATGCAACGGCCGAGAAAATCCGGGGCTTCAACTCCGAAAATGCATTTTTGTAGCTTTAGGACCAGGCCGTGTTCATCCAGTCGCCCAAATAGAAGGAGAAGGTGCTCTTTGTGCTCTTAGTCTGTGCGATTTGCAACGAGAATGCCGTCAAGGTAGACGAAAATGAAAGGAAGTCCGCGCGTAACCTCGTCTATGTACCGTTGAAAAGTTTGCGACGCACACTTCAAATCATAAGGCATACGGACAAACTTAAATAGGCCACATTGAGTACTGTTTTCTTCAGAATGTCGCTGAGTTCGACAGGAATCTGGTGGTAGGCGCTCATTAAATCGATCTTGCTGTATAGTTTGGTTCCTGCAAGACGAGCGCCGAAATCATGTATGTGGGCAAGGGGATATTGATCCGGAGTAGTGACGGCATTAAAAGTTCGGTAATCAGCACAAGGCCGCCAGTCGCCACTGTACTGTATTGAAACAAGATGGAGAGGTGAAGACCAATTGGGGCTGTAGTAAGGACGAATAACACCTAGCTGAAGCATGTGTTCGAACTCACGGCGGGCGACTTTCAATCTCCGTCTGTGAGCAAGCCTCCATGGCCGCGGGGCGACAGGTGGACCGGTGGTGGTGATATGATGTGTCACCTTGGGCTTCACGGGCAGCGCATCGGTTCGGGGCTTCGTGAGTTGCGGGTACTCAGCAAGTATCTTATACGTTGAGACCGACCGAAACGTACGGATGCAAGATGAGGTGAGATTGGATTGCAGGTCCAATACATCGAGGAATTTGACGTTATCCTTTAGCCGCCGATCGCGAACACTGACATCTAAGTTGAAAGGGCTGAGGAAGTCCGCTCCCAGTATGGCAAAGCTGACGTCGGTGATCACAAACACCCTCTCTGCGAGCGCCGGAGTACGATGTGTAACGTTACCGGAGCCCATACGACGCGATGGCACCGTTGTTCACTGCGTAGAGCGTGGGAGTGGACTTGCCGCGTTGGCAATCGGCGGCCGTGGCGGGAACGATAGACAGCTCGACTCCAGTGTCGACGAGGAGGCGGGCACCGGTCATGCGGTCGACTACGAAGAACCGGCGGCTTGCGCGAGGGCTGATGTCGACTGCCGCCGTTAGCGACTGGCCGGTGCGTTTCCCGTCCACGAACAGGGCTGGATGCAGCGACTTGCTTGTTAGCGAAAACATGGGGGTACCAGCACAACTGGCGAGGCGAGTCCCTAGGTGCTGTTAGGGTTGGCGTGCCGCACCTCGTGCACAAAGAACTTTCTCTCACCCGACCTTCTTCCACCAGGCCACGTCGAAATGAAGCGTGACCTCCTAATTCGCCATGACCGTTTCGAGTGTCTGCCTGTCTGCCGGAAGCCCCGCAGCCTACAGGCCTCTTTTGTGTGTGTGGGTGTGCGAGTTTAGAGAGGCCCTTTTCTCGAATTGGACCTAGAGGAGAACTTCCACGAACCCGCAACGCGCAGAAGAGACGGACAGGCGTCTACAATTCCAGAAGGCGTGACGACCTCCTCTCTGCAGCAAGCTCGGTATAGCTCCTCTCTGCAGCAGCTCGTTCTGTGCCGGTCACGTGATGTCGACGGAAGCAAGATCCCGCCCACGATTGTAGAGAGCCTATTTAAGGGGCTCCGAAATGTACTTTTACTCACTTCATTCTCTTCTCATTTTCTTTCATCTACCTTTGAATAAACCGTGCAAGTTTCGCACTAGAAATTGTCTCGCCCTTGCTTGGTCGCCATGGTCTAGCGGATGCCTGCAGCCCGCCGACAACGCCACGCTACCCAATAAGAAGTGTCGGTCGAGCTTCGATAGGCAGGCGCTGCTACTTCTCGGCAGCAGTACGATACGCTACCCTGGAGTACGCAACAGTGCGCTGCGAGACTGTGAAGGCGAATGGTTACGGCGAAGTTGGTTGCCAATGTTGCCACCCGTCGTCAGCTTCTCCAGTGCACTGGTAACGTGGTCAACTGTTTCCTCCAGGTGCGGTAGTCAGTTTCCTGGCTCTAAGAACCTCGCAGCGCCGATAGGTAGCTGTGCCGCAGACGAGCAGTCGCATATGCGGTCAGCGAATGCAGCTAGCTGATCGAGACACGTCTCATAGGTACCCACAATCACCATGCGTGCGGACTGTGGGAGGCACCGGAAGCACAGCTCGCGCAAAACTGGAAAATTGTAATCTGGATCACGTTTGCGGAGTGGCCACCCAGCAATTTAACGCAACCAGTGCAGGAGTTACGAAGGTCATGGGTCGCCAAGTTCCTCGGAGAGGAGCTGTTGAAGTTGTTGCGACGGCTCAAGGCCCTGCAGGACCGTACGTTTCAGCTCGTCGTATGCTGTGGCCAAAGGCGTACTCAGTAGCAAGTCGTATATGACATCGGCGATGTCGGATGGCAGCGCGGCGACGACTTGTAGCTGCCTTGCTGTCTGTGAAGTGATGCGCCGGAGTTGAAAACACGCCTCTACTTGCACAAACCAAACTCAAGGATTCTTGGGCAAAAAACTGGGAAGCTGATGCTCTGCGGCGATCACAGGACACGTAATCGTGGCGTCGTCTCAGTCAGCAGAAGTAGGAGCAGCGTCGTCCATGGCTAGTGTTCGAAAAAACAAACGTGAATGTCCTGGGTCACCACTTCTTGGGAGCTTGGTTTAGCGGAAGCAAGTAATACACGTTTTGACAGGTTGAAAGCGGAGAGACGACTGGCTTTATTCAAGAGTGAAAGCAGGTTTGCCGAGTGGCAGTGGTGATGACCCTGTCGGACAGCGGCTTCTGTTCGAGCAGGGGGCAATGACCCCCATGGTGGGCACAACGAAATGACGGACGGTCGCTACATGTTCTTTGTCGACAATCTTCTAAAGGAATAGTCATCATCATCATCATCATCATCATCATCAGCCTGTTTACGCCCACTGCAGGCCAAAGGCCTCTCCCATACTTCTCCAACTACCCCGGTCATGTACTAATTGTGGCCATGTTGTCTCGGCAAACTTCTTAATCTCATCCGCCCATCTAACTTTCTGCCGCCCTCTGCTACGCTTCCCTTCCCTTGGAATCCATTCTGTAACTCTTAATAACCATCAGTTATCATCCCTTCTCATTACGTGTCCTGCCCATGCCCATTTCTTTTTCTTGATTTCAACTAAGATATCATTAACTCGCGTTTGTTCCCTCGCCCAATCTGCTCTTTTCTATTCCTTAACGTTACACCTATCATTCTTCTTCCCATAGCTCGTTGCGTCGTCCTCAATTTAAATAAAGGAATAGTAGCGTGACAATATGAAGTTTAGTCAGTTTGACAGGGGAAAAGACATTTCCTAGAGCTTGTCAGGCAAGCCACAATTTCAAAAAATAAGGAAAACGAAAGGTTAAAGCCTGCATTGGGCTGCCTAGAAGGGCAAAGCGTGGAACCTATAGTATAAATTAGTGTTTGTCAGCGTTGGTCATGGCTGACAAGGAGTTCGCACCGACTTGAAAACATTTATCTGTTTTCAGGCAAATCACTTCGGCAAATAATTCAAATGCTGCGTTGAGGTGATTTCGATAGGGTTTCTAGCTGTCGTGGCATTCAAAGTCCACACTGGCAGTCACCCTAAAGTAGATTAAATATTGTGACCTGTGCTGCAACCTGCCTTTAGGGCTTTTATGCAATCCGACATGAAGTATGACTTTTCTTACTCTTTTTAGAGAGACAGAGATAGTGGAGAAGGAAAGGCAAGGAAGTTAGCCAGTTTAGCTTAACCGGTTTGCTACCCTACACATGGGAGCGGGATGGGGGGATGAAAGATGGGGAGGAGAGAGAGAGAGAGCACATAACACAGCACACACATCGTTCGTTACAGTCCGTCACTCTTGCGCGGTACGTGACATCACTGTTACGGCCGCTTGTCCAAGCCCGTCTCTTTTAAAAACCGAAGTAGTCCCTTCGTCGCCTTCAGCTGCGATGTCTTCTGTCGGCGATATGTGAAAGTAGTTGCAACTGACAATGGTCTATTGTCAAGGTGCGCTAGAACAGACGCCAGGGACTGTCGCTGAACATTATATTCAGGACAGTCGCACAGAATGTGTTTATCGTCTTCTCGCAAAGATAGGCATTGCAGAGAGCGTTGTCGGCCATTCCAATGCGAAATGAGTAAGATTTCGTGAAGGCCACCCTTATAGCCATAAGCGAAGAAAGAAATGCAAGGGAGTGAAGGTCTCACCCGATTGGCTAGCCTACACGTGAAGAAGGGAAAAGGAAAGATAAGAAGGAAAGAAGGAGAGCTATTGTGGGCGCACCCGCACATGAATGTTCACTCACGCATATGTTCACTCACATCCACTCACAGGCATTCACCTAGTTCGGTTTTCTTCAAAACACGCATGATCGCTTTAGTGGCCTTGGGCATACTTGAGGTCTGCGGCCAAGGTACCAGGATCTTAGCTTCCGAGAACTTATACGCATAACCTGTCACCTAGAATTGTAGGCAGGACAATGGTACAGAATATGTTGCATGGTCTCATCCTGTCTGAAAGAGTTGCATACGATGGTGTTGGCCGTCCCGATTAAGAATTAATAAACGTTCTTGAGTGCGAATGCCAGCCATGGGTGACACACTAGAGTTGCTTCACGACGGGAAAATCAGGGTGGTAGGCGAAGTAGCATGTCGGGGTCCAGTGAATATAATCGACAGCTGGTAAAATCCGATAAATTCTAGTGTCGAAGTGTAATGCAACGTGCAAGTGAGTAAAGTTGTCGCGCTGCATCGGCTCTTGTCAACGCTATTTAAACGCACTGATCTTGCTGGTCAGCCGAGCGTGCTGTTTCATCTCCATTGTCATTGCCGGTAACTGCGCAGTTGCTCGGCAGCCACTGAAATACATCACGACTGCCCTGGAAAGCTTGGTGGTGCGTATGTCTAATTCCAAATGCCATCCGCTGATGAGTGCCATGACGCAAGGCGAACTGTACCGTTTGTAGGGTGAACTTGGAATGGCAAAATATTGCCCATAGATTAGGCGGGTGTTGAATCACACATCAACAGCACCCTAGAGTGCCGCAAGTACCCCTGTGGTCGATGTCATAACATGCGAACACTTTATCTGCACAGACGGAGCTCGATGGGACAATCGCGCCTCCGATAGAACTGTTGGAGCAGGTAGAACCGTCCTTGTATATACGCACACGGTCTAAAGATGACTAATTTATGAGACAGACAGACAGCCGCTTCAAGGTTAGTGGTGACATTTCAGCCTTTTTGGCAAACCTAGGTACTGAGGGGCACACGTGAGATTGCCGAGGACACCACAACGCAGATGTCAAGGGCGTCGCAGGCTTCAAGCTAGTTGGTAGTGAGTCTCGTTGACTGGCTACAGCACTTGAAAACGTAGCCTGTGGCCTCCCCACTGGCAAACAAGCCAAGTGATGTGAAGGTAGCCGTGAAAGATGTCGCACGTGGGCTCTGATGGTCTCATGACCCGTCTCTCGTTCTTTGACACCTTATTCCTTCATTTCTATTATAAATCCATGTTGTTTGAAAATGACTAGCCTGCGCCGCTTAAAGGCATCAACGTCGCCCAAACATCATGCACAAAACGAAAATGGCAGTATTGGCCCGCTATGTTTACACAGAAGGCAGAACTAACGACTTACGGTGATTTCGCAGCTAATGGAATAAAATTACTGCATTTAAGTTCTGGATGAGTTAAAACAGCCTTCGTTGTTCCCATACAGCAAAGGTGAAAGGACCCCAGACTAAAAGCTACGACACTGTAGCTTGAGTGCATCTGAGACGTACAACATAAATAAATAAAAAACACCCAAGTCTGGCCGTGCCATTCCTTATAGACAGTATCGGCCAGGAAAGGAGACATTATGCGCACTTGTGAACCATACTTAAGCTCAAAAAGCTATAGGAAGCTTCATGAATTTGGACCTCGACCACCTATCACCAGCTCTGGCTTTCCCAACAATGCACGGCTTTAGTGTCTAACAGGCAGTAGAATCACTTATCGATGCCGCGAACGCCTCACGACACGAACGTGCAGCCACTCTCAAGAGGCTTCGTGAAAAGTTAACAGCTTTCGTAGAATAATATCGAAATTGATAAACAAAAAAGTTCTACCAAAAAAAAAAAAAGCTTTTGTTGCCGGAAAGAATGCTGCCGTTCAGAAATTCCGTTGGAGAACTACACCGTGCCCGGCATCAAGGCTAGCAACATCGCCACAAGAGGCAGCGTAGTCTTCCAGCCGTACCTCGATGCGGAGGCTTCGGTAACAAGAAAGTAAAATAATAATAAATCGAGAAATGATGCCAGCGTACGCGAAAAGTTTTTCGCCTGGTCGTGTTTCCGAAATTTTATGCGCCAAGCATTTCTTATAACTGTGAAATTAAAAGAATGCAAAAAACAAGAACAAATACAGAATGGCCAGCGGCACTTGCAGAAATAGACAGGGACAAAAGGGAACACAGCCTCCGACCACACCCACGAACAAGTAGGAGCCGCCGTGTAAGCTTAACTCGATTTTTAAGGGCACCTCCTTATTTTGTTTCAGTTTACGGTCACTGGAATCTAAGCGAAAAAAAGTAACCAACCAACGCATGTCAAATTCTTGAGCGGCGTTCTTTCTCAGGACGGTGAGCAAGTCCGCGAGAGAGGCGAGAAAGAAAGAAGGCTCCTTAGAATTGCATCGATTGTTCGCATCCCGGCCATTCCTGGGCACGAAACCCTCCACCCACCGCTGCCCCACAGACTGATACTTTCCGTGCCTGTTTTTTATTTAATTTTTTTAACTCTTACCTGGTGTACAGCAAGGTTGGCGCATTTTTAGCTCGCCTTTCCCCACTCAGCAGGGTAAGTGAAAATCTATACATACCTCTGAGGCCTGATTACAGCATGCAACGAAGGGCAAAATCACGATATGTAGAGCACGAAAAAAGTAATAAATAAAAAAATGCGTGAATACCAATAGACAAAAAGAGAATGGTGTTAACACATGAGCTCGTATTATCCCGAGGGCTGGTATAAATTTAGCGCCGACACAGCAACGGCGACGGCAAAGACGAACGAAGCGTAAGAAGGCGTCATTAGAATGACCGCTGTAGCCCGCAGAGACGATGATGTACGCACAAAGGACGGCTATCAGCACCGATGGTTTACGAAGCGTGTATAAAGGAGCGCTTAGCTCAGTGTTTCAAACGCGGGTGGCTGCGCTATCGAATGCCGGCCGACAAAGCGGAATGAGGGCTGTGCTCGTTGCGGCGTGAAAACTTTCGCCGATTCTCTTGCTCTTTTGCCGGCCTTTCAGTGCGGAAACCGCTATGCGGATTTACTCTTTGCGTTGCTTGTTTTAGAGCAAATTTGTGGGCGTTGAACCTCGAATAAACCTGGTTTACGTGTGCGCGTTATGGTTTGTTTCTTTGTGGAAGTTTAGTGCACAGTTCATTCAAAAGTATCGCGGGATCGGAATCTCAAGCAGTCAGCCGCACTACCTAAATTTAAGCCTAAAAGTTATCACCATGGCTCTGGCTGCATTTCAAACTGCTACATAAGCTACAACACGGATATATTAGATTATTATCGTTCTTCGCTATTCGTACAAACCCAGATTTAAGGTCGGGACGATATTGTGTCTTCGGTAGTAATGCGTAAGTGCCGATATCACGGCCATATTAGATGAATATCGTCACTAAGTTTGCACACGTCCGTGGATGCTTTGTAATTTTTTGAGTACTATGGAATCTTACTGCGGGCGAACGAGCATCTAAGTTCTATTGAATCTAAGTTTGGCAGCGAGGAAAGAGCTGCGTCGCTCGCCAGCACGTACTTTTCTGCCACTGCGTCAAGGCCAGGTTGCACCTACACACTCACAAAATCATTACACTAGCTTAGGCAAATGAATCCGCAGTTCGCAGTGTTGCCCCACCACCATCTAACAAAGATCCTCTTGCTGGTGCCACGCTATTTTCATTTGTGAAGAAACTTCGTTGTTCACCAAAGCTATATACACTGCGCCTCGAAACCTTACACACACGTATGTATATATATATATATATATATATACAGTTTCAGCCGTAACCCGAAGCAGTGAAGCAATAGCTGGCAAACTGTTATGCGCCGTAAGCCTTAGACAGCTTCGTGCTCTGTTTTCTCGAGTAAGTATTCGCAAGTGCGAGTAAGCAACCTTCTTTTGAGAAGTAAAGGAAGTGTGAATCGTACTACTGGAAGTTGCGCCTCTCAGTGGTAAAGTGAATAGATCGACTCGGCTTTTCTTCATCCCCTCACCTATCCGGACTTAGTCACTGGTCTCTGCTAAAACAACCCTCTAGCTTATTACTGCTTGAGTCATTTGGCTTTTTTGCCAGTATAGTTTAGTAGGCTGATTGTTCACCTAAAGGAAATAGATGACCAGACGGAACTTCAACTGGACTGGTACCTTGGATTAATTTGTCGTTTTTCGGTGCCTCCCTTTTAGGGGCCACTATTTTTGCGTTCTTCATCGGTTACTACTTATACATATCATTATTTTTGGCTATTTCTAAAGTGATATGTACTCGCTTTTGCCTGTGTGATACTTGCATACGATGTTAGCACGCTGCAATAAATACCATGTGTGAAAAAAATAAAATCCGAAAAGCGGACGTTCTGGGAAGTAGACCCTAGACTGCAAGTCTGTTGGTCTTAAGTTTGAATCCTCGCAGCACAGTGAGATCTTTCTTTTATTTCTTTGTAATTTTCTCGCAATGGATTTTGTAATTCTAGCGATGGCACCGGCGGAAACCGGTGGATATCAAAACAACGGGAGTCTGAGCCCATAACAGCTATCTCTGAAAACAAAAAGTGAGCGACTGTGATTGCGTATCTGTGTTCTCTTTCTTTTTTTCTCTCTCTCTAATTTCGTATCCCTTTACCTACACCTCCCCTCTCTCCCCAGATTAGGGTAGCAAACCGGATCTTCCCCCCTGGTTAACCCCCATGCCTTTCTCGTTTATTCTGTAGATGTTGTATTTATTCGAAAATAGGTCTAATAGAATCAGGAACACCTTAGACTTCCGTCAACCAAAGGACCAGGCAGGATTCCGTAAAGGCTACTCAACAATAGATCATATTCACACTATCAATCAGGTGATAGAGAAATGTGCGGAATATAACCAACCATTATATATAGCTTTCATTGATTATGAGAAAGCGTTTGATTCAGTCGAATCCTCAGCAGTCATGGAGGCATTGCGGAATCAGGGTGTAGACGAGCCATGCGTAAAAATACTGAAAGATACCTATAGCGGCTCCACAGCCACTGTAGTCCTCCATAAGGAAAGCAACAAAATCCCTATAAAGAAAGGCGTCAGGCAGGGAGATACAATCTCTCCAATGCTATTCACAGCATGTTTACAGGAGGTATTCAGAGACCTGGATTGGGAAGAATTGGGGATAAGAGTAAATGGAGAATACCTTAGTAACTTGCGCTTCGCTGATGATATTGCCTTGCTTAGTAACTCAGGGGACCAACTGCAATGCATGCTCACTGACCTGGAGAGGCAGAGCAGAAGGGCAGGACTAAAAATTAATCTGCAGAAAACTAAAGTAATGTTTAACAGTCTCGGAAGGGAACAGCAGTTTACGATAGGCAGTGATGCACTGGAAGTGGTAAGGGAATACATCTACTTAGGACAGGTAGTGACTGCTGATCCGGATCATGAGAGTGAAATAATCAGAAGAATAAGAATGGGCTGGGGTGCGTTTGGCAGGCATTCGCAGATCATGAACAGCAGGTTGCCATTATCCCTCAAGAGAAAAGTATATAACAGCTGTGTGTTACCAGTACTCACGTACGGGGCAGAAACCTGGAGGCTTACGAAAAGGGTTCTACTTAAATTGAGGACGACGCAACAAGCTATGGAAAGAAGAATGATAGGTGTAACATTAAGGGATAAGAAAAGAGCAGATTGGGTGAGGGAACAAACGCGCGTTAATGACATCTTAGTTGAAATCAAGAAAAAGAAATGGGCATGGGCCGGACATGTAATGAGGAGGGAAGATAACCGATGGTCATTAAGGGTTACGGACTGGATTCCGAGGGAAGGGAAGCGTAGCAGGGGGCGACAGAAAGTTAGGTGGGCAGATGAGATTAGGAAGTTTGGAGGGTCAACATGGCCACAATTAGTACATGACCGGGGCAGTTGGAGAAGTATGGGAGAGGCCTTTGCCCTGCAGTGGGCGTAACCAGGCTGATGATGATGATGATGATGAGGTCTAACACGAACATAGGTCAACATCTTATCTGAACTTGCCGAGAAATAAAAGAAATATATAATTAGAATACAGGTCGACTCTTTTTAGGAAGACAAAGAACTTTGAACGTGGCCCTTATTTATTTCCATTAAGCTCGACTACTAAACCTCGCTAGCCAATGCCACAAGCTGCATCTTTGTTAGAATAGCCAGAGAAGTTGTCTTCATCGGATGCTTCGCAGGCGTCCTCGGCATCCCAAACGACGTCGTCCTCGATGCCGTGGATATGCAGCATTCCCTAAAGAGAGTCTGGATAATCTCCGGACTGGTTTTACGGCAGGCGCCACGGGAAAACCCCGTTAACTTCATCCTTTTGCTAGCTTTATTCAAGAATATAGGTCGAAATTCTCTGGTCACGAATACAGGTCGATACCTTATTTCGGGCAACATTGTCGAAAAAAAAAGGGTTGACCTACATTGAATAGACACGGTGTTTCATGAGCATCGCGTCTTCGGCGCCGGTGATAGCGTTCACCCTGCCCCTCTTCTTTATGCGCCTTCCCGTATCCGTACACCAGTAGAGACCGCGAAACCATCCCTTCCTAAATAAAATTCAGGCATTTATTAAATCAGGAAACTCTTCAAAGCCAACACATTCATGTTTTAGTGCCTTCAAATTGATCTAAATGATTCGTGCAACAGTGCGCCAAGTGTGCACTCATAGCCTTCGAAAATGAAGAGAGAGCTACAGAGAAGGAAGGAAGGACTGCGAGTAGGAACATTTCCATCCATCCTGGCGGAATGAAAGATAACAAAGAAAGAAAGGCCGCATCCTGAAAAGCCGTTTCAAATGGCTTTAGGCGAGTCTGTAAATATATGCGGTTGACAATCACACTGTTGTGCTTTATTGCTGACCTTGAGTGACGCTTCTTTCTCTCTCAGTTTTCCCATAGAACCACAAGGCGCATGCACTGTGTGTTCGCTTCGGGTTGACATACGTGGCTACACCTGAACACCTCATTAACTTCTACATCGCAGGTTCTGCGCTATCTTCGTTCATTCACAATCGTAGCACAAATCTTGGGCGCGCCAAATGGAGGGCTTCATGCTTAGCACCCCTGGATGGATGGCCCAGTGAAAAAGCCTGGTACGTTTAGCGGGTGAAAAACAGGCGATCGCAAGCCACAATAGGGCTTGCGATCGAATAGGGCTAGCGCCATGCTAACATGACGCTCATACGACTCACAGATTTCCAACACGGCTGAAATTTCCGGCACAATTTTACAAATTTCTTGTGCCGTAAGGAAAGGAAGGAAAAAGTGGAGAAGGAAAGGCAAGGAGGTTAACCAGTTTAGCTTAACCGGTTTGCTACCCTACACATATGCCCACATTATGCATGTGCATGAGGTACCATGCGCGCTTGCTTTATCTCAAGACGTAAAAAACAGACGCCACGTGCATTGAACGCTACGGAAAAAACCTTCATAAATAGCAACCCGCCACCGTAGGCTATGGCGTTGCGCTGCTGGGCACGAGGGCGCGTATTTTACTGCGGCCGCACCGCATCATGGTGGGCGAGCAATGCAAGAACGCTCGTGTACACCACGCATTGGATGCATGATGTTGAAGAACACCAAGTCTCTCACTTCCACGTGCCTCATAATCGCACCGTGGTTACGGCGCGTAAAACCCCCAAGATATTTTTTTTTTCGTTCTTGTCAAAGTAGACCGCTCACTGAGAACTGTAAAATCTATTGGAGCCACCGATCACTGCTACTGCAGTGCGTATAACGCCGTCTGCACACGTATTCTTCGTCACAAGTGCTCCCTTGGATAATTTTTGCTCCGGGTTCGCGTACCGGGCTCACGCACTCACTGCAGCGTTAATGAATAGTTTCGCGAAATCAAACGCTCCACTCTGAAAATGTGCTCTTCTATTATCTTTTTTCTCTCTATTTTTGCCGAACTTTTGATCTCTTAGATATTATGCCGATTTAAGGTGAAGAGGCCAAAGCATAGCATTACAAAGATACGGTCGCACGCACCTAGGCGATATCATCTCCTATAATTATACTTCTTTTAGTTTCCCTGTAGAAACTATAGCGCTTAAATTTCTTTTTTTCGCATACGCTAAGACATCTATAGATCAAATTAACTGCCATTCGATCCATTCGTGTACTTCTACTTAATCGACACCTATCTCTCTTAATTTTTTTTTCCTCCGTAACATTTATTTGCTATATTCCTCATGTGCAATTACTTTGTTGTTTTCATGTTCAGCAACTATGCTTCTTGTATTTATATTACTAAATACAAATAATCTGTTGTTTGTAAATATATTATTTAATATTTAATTACAGATTAATCTGTGTCTCCTTTGATACGGTTGAATGTGATAACACCGACTTTAAAACCACCAGAACCATTACACATACAGCGCAATCAAAAACCTCCCTATATAGGAAACTAAGCAATACTACAGAAAAAGAAACTAATTACAAGGCTTAAAAACCTAGGTTATAATCACTTTGTAGCCCAGAGTCCATACGTAACTTCACAGAAGAGCCCTCGCCCACTTTCACTCAGAAGAACGCCGCATTGCCCAATAATAAACTATTTTCTGGCGTACGAGCCCACATCAGGTGAGTAAAGCCGTGTACTTACATGCTGCAGAATGCTGATCTTCCGCCTACAAAATTAAAGGCAGAGCTACAAATGATATGCTTCCGTTAGGTGTCGTCTACATTCTTAAGCTAACTTAATCACAAGCACCTTATTTCACTTCACAAAGATCTTCGTAAGGAATCTGGAATAAATTAGAATGAAGACCTGCAAGATCTTGCAGGTGTGTGTGGCTGGATAAGTGGTTATCGCATTCTACTGGCACTCTTTCTGTGCCTTCTTTCCGCTTAGTTTCCGTGTGCCAGAACCGCCGTTTAAGTGATTATCACTTCTCCTGCCACACACACACGCACAACGTGGTGAACGCTCCGCTGGTCTTCAGGCAGCTGTTCTCTGCACTTAATAAGATGGGTTCTACCCCATGAGCAAAGGAGCGAGAAAGAAAGGATAAAAAAGCAGCTGAACTTGCAAAGCGAAGCGCCAGCGAAGGCAGCGCAGCAGCAGTAATGTTGTTGCGTTGTAGTGTGCAGCATCGCTGAAGCTGCAGCTGGCCCGAAGGAGACTCGCACTCATCTACTTGTTGTCACGTGGCAGCAGCCCCACCCGAGCACTGACCAATCACGATAGCGAATGGCAAGACAGGCAAAAATACAGGAAACGTAACAATGTTACAATGTTCATTTACATGTCACTAAGCCCCATCCCCGCGTAAATAATAAACGCATTCGTTCAACGCTTGCTATTTCTTCTCTATTTCTTCTCTTTTTTCGCCCCTTTATTCCTTTCCGCCAGTGCAGGGTGCCTACATGCCCCTCCCCCGCCCATTCCTGCTTCTCTCTTAAGTTCTCTCGATCCCGACCAGCCCTCTGTTCTGCATCGCGGTCACGCGCGGGACCGAATGGTCACGTTGAGAGAAATTCTCCTGCACTACCGCAGAGAGCGGTTACGCTACCCCCCAGCACACAAAACACTGAATAAGTCTCAATCCACCACTTGGCGACTCCTTCAGACACGAACTTTTCCGAACCCCGTGCTTTACAACCGCATGTACCCCGATGCATACTCACCACTCTGCAAAGCGTGCAAGGCCCGCGCCGACCTCAATCATATTATCTGGCAATGCCCCAAAGCCTCACCCACCAACACCTCCCGCACTAACACACGCATCATTAGTACGGCCGAGCAGTGGGAGACATTGCTGCTCAGCTTGGACCCAGAGGAGCAGCTCTGGGCCGTCCGGATGGCCGAAGACGCCGCCAGAAAGCAAGGACTGGCCGCCGTCTGAGGAAGGGGGGGATTGGGGGTTAGTCTCCCGACCCCCGCCACCCCTTAACCCCATCAAGGACAAAATAAAGTTTTATCTCTCTCTCTCTCTTAAGTTAAACTCGTTTTACTCAATAATGTTTTCACGTCAAATTATTAATGCCTTCAAAATTACTTTGTTGCACCATACATGCGTGAAGTTAAGACTGCTATTGTCTAGTGCGTCCAGTGACGAGTAGTCCATGAACACTCGCGTATTGCTACCTGTTTTCGTCATTTTGATGCTAACGAGAACACACGCGAACTCCCACAAATATACATACATGCACAACTACACATGCACATGATCTTGTCGCACATTTTTCCAACTCCGGTATTTTGTCTCTTACATGTATTATAGCCTTTTGTTGGTAACGTGGTGACTTCCCTCACTGGCACTCTATGTCGCTTACGTTGCACTAGAAATATGTTGGGGCTGAATTAAATACAAATGAAGAGCACCAGCTCATCCCGAAACAATTTTTATCTCTAAAACTGCTGATTATCCTACACAGGATCTATGGCCTCCACAGCGTTGCACGGTTTTAGCGAGAAAATAGTGTGGCATCGCTGCCTGCTCTGTCGTATAAGCAAAGAGCGTGCGCGCGCGTCCGCAATCTCGGGGAAACCCAGCAAATTGCGTTAGGATACTTCGTCCGGAAGCTGCTGGTGCGCCAGGAGCTCTTCACAACGAAATGCGCCAAACCCAGAACCGCGTCCGAGCGTAAACAGAACACAATGTCCAACAATTCATGTGCAACGCAGAAACCTGAAAATGACCGCTCCGAAGAAAAAGCCGAAAAGAATAAAAAATGTGGCTGGAATTTTCAAGTAATGTTTGCTCAGATGGCTTTGAAAAGAGAGAACAAAAAAGAATACATGGTTAAAATTTATTCCTACATCGTTCAGATAGCTATGAAGTAGGCGAGCAGGGCTGCAACGTAATTCTTTCCCTCGCCATTACTTGCTGTGAACAAGTTTCTCCGCTCACGTTATCACATGCGTATTTAATACATTGCGCACCCTGAAAAAAGATAAAGAGAATAGCAGGCAAGACAAGCCAAAGTGTTGCAAAAAGAAAAGCGCGAAGCAATAGCCAAATGCAATGCGTCGGCTCCAGCCTTAAAAACAAAGAAAAACTGATCCCCAAATTCATGGCCGTTTTGTGCTCTCATCTTTGTTTAACGCCGCATGAATGTGGCGCGGTGCAACTGAGAGCCATAAAAAATATTCTTGCCACCCGTTTTCGTATGCCCCAGTGAAAAAAAGCCCGTACAGGCGATTACTTTCCCCGGGAAGCTGCCTGACAAAAGAACGTGTGCTAACACATGCGCAATGGGCAAAAACAAAAGTTCGAAGCAGGAAGCTTTATGGTCGAACAAAAAAAGAAGAGGCAAAACACGTTGGTAGACCTGCCAACTTCGCTGTCTTTCTATATTTTCTTTCGTTCTTGCATGCAGCCAGTCTATCTATATTCACGAATGCATAATTTCTTCCTGCACACCATGCGGCCGTAAAGAAATAAAATACGTGTTAGCGCTGAGAGCGCGAAGTAAACAAAGCGTATGGCCCCGTAACAATTTTCAACAGACGGAAGTGTCTAAAAGGTAAACTGAATATTTTAACGATCACATCAGTTGAGACGTGTAGAAGCCCTTTTCTTTTTCGCACCAAATAATGTAAAGGGCAGGGAAACCTACTGTGTCACGTTTCTTTAGAGATGCTGTAACACGACTGAAACAGCTGTCATCATACACATACTTAGGCTTCCTGATCGATCCTTCAGTACGAACTAGTTAATTTAGTGCATCATTAATAACTGTGGCAAAGCTTTGTGGCTGATAACTGTGACCATTGCGTTACGGATTTTTATAGGTTAGCGCTTATTAGTTGTAACAAAATTTCTTGAACGCGCTTCTTTCTGTCAGCGTCATTTTTCCCACTTCGATCCCTGCTGAGTCTACTTAGATGACCTTTTATTCGCTGTTTCTCTCTACACTCTTATTAACATAAAAAGCATTTTCTTTTTAAAACTAAAAACTCATTTCTGTGCTCTCTGTTATGGTAAAGGCTTCACACTCTATTTAACGTTTCGCTTTTACTTGACAGCCGCGAATCTTGAGTTGCTTACCTGAAAGCAGTTCGTATACTTTTGTTCACCATTGTTTCTGTTTTAAGCGTTGTCCTACGTCAGCTCTATGTATTCTCATGCTTACATGCACAATTTTAGAGATCTATAAGAATATGCAGCTGTAAGCCTAATCTGCTGCTGAACGGGCTAAAGTTTTTCAAGTGAGAGTCTGAAGCGTACAGCCTGCTGAAAGTGAAGAAAAGATAATCTTATCTGGTGACGTCTTTTCTTGCAGGTGTAAAAAAACGCAAAATGCAAACACGGATATGTTTTCCTTATGGTAACCTATCATTAGAGCAGTGTAGTTTGACAAGACTAGTCGTCCGAACCAGTCGTCCGAATTTCTTCAACGTTCAGTCTAACACGAGAGTGGTGAGTTGCTGTTAAACGTTACCTTGCGTGCACCATTGCTGTTTGTCTGTGTAGTACGCAAAACACACAGGGAGAGGTGTTTGTTTGAGGCATTGTTGTGCGCCCTATTTCATAACCTCTGACAGAGTTGAGCATCGTCATGCCTCGCATGCCATATTGCATCGTGGCAGAAATATCAAACTTGAATTGGATTATGAGTCTGTATGTGCCAAAACCACAATTAGATTATGAGGCACGCCGTAGTGGCGGACTCAGGATTAATTTTGACACCGTGATGTTCTTTAACGTGTCCCAAAATCTAAGTGCACGTACATGTTCTATTTCGTCCCTGTCGAAACGCGACTGCCACGATCGGGATCAAATCCGCGACCTCTAGCAATGCCATAGCCGCAAAGCTACCGCGGCGGACACAGAAGTGATGATTTGGCAGTCGAGCATTTCCTTAGTGTCGCCTGGACCCTGTGGTGCGCTTTAGTTAATGCACCTCTGCTTCTGCATACCCTGCGTAATTCGTCAGCTTGACATATTTGCATGGCATTTATCTTTTTAGAAATAGCAGGAACGTACTGTACCGTGCCTTGAACTTAAGCTTATCCAGTTTCACCACAACCGCTGTCGTATAGTAAGTGTAGTATAGTGTCGCTGTCGTATGTAGTGTACTATAGTGTCGCAACCGCTGTCAGTAGTGATTCCTTGCCTTCTCACGTCACTCCCCCCTCCCCCCCCCCCCGCCTTCTTGTATGGGCACTGCCTCTTCTCCTCCCTCTCTACAGTTCTACATACGTCCCCCCTAGACTCGCACGTTTGTAGAAAGGGAAGCACTGCAGTTTCCGCAATTTTTTTAGAGGGGTCCCGGATAATTACACCTGTCACGATGTTAATGTGGCGACGCCAGCTCCAGAGGGCATTGTGCACATATGACGCGAGAGTCGAGGACATAAGTTCTTCCTTGACACAAGAGCCGAGGAAGAACTTGGCAAATAGCCAAGAAAAAGTGGGATTATACTGAGCTTCTAAGTGTAATAACGACAGAAATACGAAAAGAGAAGCAAAATGTTCGTCGGAAAGGAAAAAAGAAACAGGAAACCTGGTGGAATAGGGAGATACGAGAAGCGATCGCCGAACGACAGAAAGCATCCCGAGAACACAGGCAAGCAAAAAAGAAGCGCAGTTGCCGCAGGATGAAGTAGCCAGAAAATGGGAAATGTACCGGGGGAAAGAATCTATAGTTCAAATACTGGTGCAAGTAAAGATAAAAGGTGCAAGTGAATGTTGGTTGTCAGAAATACGTTAGTAAAGGAAGGCCGCACCTAGCATATCTTGGAACCACATAAAATTATTAGGCAGGGAGTCTGGAACAATGCAACAACATATCCTTGACGAAGATAGAAAAAAAGTGGAAGGGGAGCGGCATTAAATTGCGCCCGGAAAATAATAGCCGAATCTTTCGAAGGCAATGACGAGGTTGTAGTTGAGGAAAAAAGGGGCATGAATGAGAACCAGATGAAAAAGGAGCTGGTGCTGACAAATTTCAACTAGAAGAAAGCCGAAAATTCCGAAGCGCACAGCCACAGGGTTAGATGAGGTTTCCGTTATGCTGATTAATGAACTAGGACCAAAAAGTAAGGAAGCTCTGTTGGAAGCACTAGGAAAAAGTCTAAAAGATAGACGAATACCAGACAGTTGGCGACAAGGTAGAATGAATTTAATTTATGAAGGTAAGGGGGAAAAAGATAGAATTCCCTCGTATAGGTCATTGACCATTACATCGGTAATATAGAGGTTGGCAATGCAGACAATTAAATTAAAGTTGCAAGCATGGCCAGAGAATAATGGCATTTTGCGAGAACTTCAGAATGGCTTCAGAATATGTAGGCGTTTGGATTATAACTTATTTGTCCTTACTCAGTGTATTGAAATGTCAAGAGTAGAAAGGAGACCGTTATATGTGGCCTTTTTAGACATTACAGGAGCGTATGACAACGTAGACCGCAAAATTTTGTAGGATATTCTGGAAAGGAAAGACTTAGGTGACGTTTGTCTACAGCTTTTGAGAGGGATTCACAAAGAAAGTACTGTTTGCGTTGAATGGGAAGGGATGAAGAGCGAGGAGGAAGGAAGGAGGAAAGAGAAAAGTAGAAGGCAGGGAGGTTAACCAGAATAACGTCCGGTTGGCTACCCTACACCGGGGAAATGGGAAAGGGGGTAACAAAGATCACAGGGAGAGAGAGGAGGGAAGGAAAGAAGAAAATTGCGGCGAGTTCGCTGACGCGTGTGGTCTTACAGAAATCGCGTTAATAGTCACAGATGGTCGCACAAACCCGTCGTCCTTAAGAAACACAAAAGCGCCTTCACCGCTTTATCGGCCGACGGGCGATGGGGGGCGGTGTTCTAGCAGCACCTGCACAGAAAGCGGCCGATTGTCCAGTTTTTGGAAAGCTTTGGCAAGTTCTTGTCTCTCTGGGGCATATCTTGGACAGTGGCACAGCAGGTGGTCGATGTTTTCTTCGGTGCCACAGACCTCGTATGCTGCACTGTCAGTCACTCCAATTAATGTAGAGTATGCCTTTGTGAAGGCCACTCCTAACCAAAGGCGGCAGAGAAGCGCAGCTTCACGTCGAGGAACTCCGAGTGGAGGCCGGAGTTGTAGGGAGGGGTTTAGTCGATGCAGTCGCGTAAGTCGTAAGTTTGGCGAGTTCCACTCGGTCACTGTGAGATTGCGTGCCAGGTGTCGAAGCTGCCTTGCAGCGTCAGTCCTCGAAAGCGAAATTGGAACGCTGTGCTCTTCTTGATGTGCTGTGCGAGCAGCGTTATCGGCGGAATCATCGCCACTGATTCCACAATGGCCAGGTACCCATTGAAAAACGACCTCGTGACCTTTTTGTTGGGCATCATGGTAAAGTTTCACGACTTCGTATGTCAATTGGTCATGACATCCGTGTCGGAGAACTGACTGCGTGCACTGTAATGCCGGTTTTGAATCGCAGAACACAGCCCATTTCCTAGGTCTTTCAGAATCAATGAATTCCAGTGCTCGACGCAGGGCCGTTAGTTCTGCCGCCGTTGAGGTCGTGACATGCGATGTCTTGAACCGCAGTGTCATTCCTCGCGTTGGTATAACCACGGCACCAGAAGAACTGCACGACGTAGTCGATCCATCGGTAAAGATGTGCACGTGGTTGCTGTACTTTTCATGCAGAAGAAGTAAGCTCAGCTGTTTTAGAGCAGGGGCCGGTAGATCTGTCTTCTTCTGTAGTCCCGGAATCATTAGATGTACTTGTGGACGGCTCAAACACCACGGAGGAAACGCTGGCTTGGCCGCAGGTGCGTACCCTGAAGTAAACGACGCACGATGTGCACTGACAATACCGCTAAATGTCGAGCAGAGCCTTGCAGCAGTGAGGCTCACCAAGTGGTGGGAAGGGGTCCTAGCATAATGCCTGAGATGCATACGCATTGTCTCAACGGTAATGTGCGTCGTGATTGGGTAATCCTGCGCAAGGGCAATGGTTTCAGCCGTTGAAGCACTGCGTGGTAAGCCAAGACATATCTTAAGGGCTTGGGTTTGAGAAATTGAGCGAGGAGAAATTTGATGTGAACAAGGGACTGAGGCAGAAGTGGCCTTTATCCCCACTGCTGTTTATGATGTGCCTGGTGAGGATGTAAAATGCGCTAGAAGGAAGTATTATCGGGTTTAATCTCTCCTAGAAATAGGCCTGTACACTATTAGAACAGCAGCTTCAAGGTTTGTTTTATGCGGACGACATTATATTGCTAGCTAACAAACAAAGTGATATGCAACGTCTGGCTCATATCTGTGGACAGGAAGGCGATAAGTTAGGTCTGAAATTTAGCGTTAATAAATTAGGTGTTATGGCATTTAATGAAAATAGCGAACAGATAGTGACAATACACGGCCAGGAAATACCTCGCGTGAAAGAATATAAATACCTTGGTATATGGATCAACGAAGGCAGTAGGTATATGGAAACACAGGAAAAAACAATAACAGTAAAGGGGAAGAGAAATGCGGCTTTATGAAACACAGAACGCTATGGGGATGCACTAGGTACGAGGTGCTCCGGGTTATGTGCAAAGGTGTAGTGGCTCCAGGAATTACTTTTGGAAATGCGGTTGTTTGCTTTAAATCAGGGTACAATCAGGACTCGACGGGAACCAAAGGTCAGTGGGTTGCCTCGCATTGGGCGCTCACGGGAAGACTACAAATGAAGCTGCGCAGGGTGATATGGGCTGGAGAAGTTTTGAAGTGAGGGAAGCTCACAGTAAAATTAATTATGAAGAACGACTGAGGAATATGGAAGAAATCAAATGGGCTGGTAGAGTGTTTAGGTATTTGTACAGGAATAACAATGATTCACAGTGGAGGAAAAGAACTAGGAAGCTTACCAGCTAGTATACTGCTTGTATCGTGAGCAACACAACAATAAAGAACGTCAAGCGGAAAGTCAGAGAGGCTGAGATAATCTCAAGGTTGGTGTCAATGGGAAAGAAACCTGCCATGAGTAACTAGTTAAGAAGGAAAAGACGAAATCAGGAAAGAAACAATTTAAAATATCTCAAAGGGAAGCTCATTACTTTTCTAAGCGAGATCAGGATGCCTTAGAACACGCACTCATAAAGCGAGGTATAAGAAGGAAGAAGAAGCATGTGCTTGCTGCGGTAAAGCTTGGGAACCGATGGAGCGTGTCGCCTTAGAATGTGAATATATCTTCCAAGCGGTCAATTTTGAAATCACTGGCCTCCTTCAAGCCCTTGGGTTCAGCGAGAGCAGAGGAAAAATAAAATGCCTGCAGTAGAAATTAGTAAGAGGCGATTGGAAGATTGGTGGAAGAAAAGTAGGGAAACAACAAACAACGGAGGCGTACAAAAACAAAGTTCACAATAGAGATTCAGAAACGTTGGTTATGGGAATTCATCGCGGTTTTTTTCTTTCTTTTCTTTTTTTTAACATAGGTAGGACATTAGAAAATAAAGTAACAAGAGCTTGGTGGCGCAACCAACCACCCCGTTCCAAAGGGGACGCTCATAACATCAATCCATCCATTCATCCATCCATCCATCCATCCAGCGATGGGGTCGAAACGAGTTTCTCGCGTCGCCATTCCTCTCTGATTCGCTCCTGTAATGTATGCACACGCTGTGAACCACTTCCCGATGCGGTGTGCGAGACAGCAGCAGCCACAGCAGCAGTAGCAGCAGCAGCCGCAGTTGGAAGGTCGAAGGAAGAAGCAAAAAAAAGTTTCGCTTTAAAATCTAACATTCTTTTTCACCCACTGTTTCATCAGGAAGAGACATGTGCAAAGCAAGGGAGGAAAGAAACGTTTCAGCTACACAGAATCGGGCAAAGAATCAGCGAATTGTTCTTTTGCCCTTACTATCCCCATTCAGATGTTTCGCGTCCTCAATTTTGGGCAGACAAAGCTTGCAAAAGCTTGTATTTCTTATTTTCGTTGTTTCAGTCAGCAACGTCTATTCCTCGGGAACAAAACTCTGCAAGAAGACAATCTAGATGAGTAAATGGTAAAAGGTATTGTCCGGAACATGGATGATTTCCGTTTACGCTCCAGCAGTTTTTCAACACTACTCGAACGTCAGGAAGTGAGATCCAATTTCCCATTTTGTTCTCAAGGAACCTATCCCCTGTCTCTGTCTCTTAAATAGGAGGAAGCCACATTGCCAAAGAAAACAAATAACGACTGCTCACAGCGCTGGGTTCTGTGCTTGTGCGTAGCAGTTTCATCGACCTGGCTGCACACAGGTTGGAGAAGTGAGCTGACACTTCGTCATAGCTAGTCCGCCGTACACGTGTTGCAATTCTTCGTTTGCGGAGGCTATTTCTTTAAACCTCCATGTGCCGTGTTGTTCAAGTACAAATGTCGATAAAGAATATACTTAGCACAAGTTTGAAAAGCATTGCTCGAAATGTTGCCTACATTTTTGTTTTGTTTGAGCCAATCGCCTCTACCACAAAAAGCAAATGAGAAGAACCGAGATTGGGGTCACTAGCGGGCTTTTCCACTAGTTCCCCTTTCTTCTTGTTACAACATAGAGCGTGCCTTATTGAGAATGGGACCAAGAAATGATTGTTTATTGCCCGGCACAGCAAGCAACTTCCTACACACATTTAAAAAGCAAATGTTTGATGTTGACGAACAAAACGGGTAACAACTACCCCGTCTCGCGGTTCTGCGGAAACCAAACTTTTCAACGCTCTTCTTGCAGTGCCACCGACTTGGCTGCACATGCCCGGTGACCGGGCAGCTGTCGTCGGCAGCTCGTTGACCATCGACTGCGCCGCCCTGGGCCACCCGACGCCCGTGACCAAATGGACACGAAGCCAATGTAATTCTCCTCCTCTGCCTGTCCTCCCCGCCTCCCAGGCTTCTTTCCCTCAGCCTGCCCCCGAGTCACATACCGCAGTTCGTTTCTCCGCTCTTACACGCTGCTAGCGGAGCAGCGGCGGAGAGTTCGGCCAATGAGACCTCAACCCTCCGGACGCACTTGCTCCCATCTTCTCGCGCCGGCCTTCCCCAGTGCAGCTCGGTCAGCGTTTGCGCGACGAGCCTTTTCTGTTCTTTGAGTGTATTGTGCCCCGTGCCACCGGGCTTGTTTCGGCTCTTTGTTTCCCCGAGTGTGTCCGGTCGTGCGTCCTCCATACACGACCGCCCTTCAGGACTCGCTTGTTTCTCGCTTTTGCTGCTCTTACTGCACGGCGTGTATGTTCTTTGTATGCCTCATTTCTGTTTATGAGCAAGCGCGCGGTCTTTATGGCCTGTACTTTCTTCTGTTTCCGACTCCCGCTGTAGGTAAGCACGTGTCAGATGCCCAGTTGGTATGTGTGAGCCTGCATTTCGCCATGCGCTATTTGCTTTCACTCTGTGCCTCTTCCGCATGTTCCAGCCTGTATCCCAAAAACTGTGCATCGCTGTGGAAGTGCGAGGCAACGCGGAGAATAAACGAGGCTGTTCAAGCTTAATCGTGACTGAGAGGGAACACTGGTTTGGCCAATCGAGACAACCAACGATCCTACTGCCAAGGCCTTGAACCAATTAGGAATTGTTCTTGCAGGCTCTGCTTTGCTCTGCTTCTTCTAACTACTCACTGGCCAACACCAGCTTCTCGCTTGCAGAATGCAGCACACTTTTAGTGGCTCGTGGTGTAAGTGTGCGCTAGATTCCCAATAGATTTTGTGCTTGCGTTTGTACGTCATACGTTGTGCGTACACCACTTTGAGTGCGCGCGCATTTGTGTATCTGTGTTCGTTTCGGAAATCGCCGTCCGGCGAACGGCTCCTGCCGGAAACCCTTGCTGCAAGAGCAAAGGCATGTGCTTGCGTTGGTGTTCGCGGGCGTTCGTGACGTCGCTCTGTTTCTCGGCAGTGTCGACACACCGAACGGGCGGTCGGCGGCTATAAGCCTGTTTTATGACTTCATAGATGGTCGCCGCTCGGGTAGCGCAGGAAAATGAGTGCCGTTCCTTCCAGCTGATGCACTTCGCCGGAGAGCAGCAGGCGTTTTGTGCTGGGGCATTCTCGCCGGAAGGCTGCGTGTGCAAGCCTCTCTATTGATCCGCGTCTCGCCCTAAACAGTTCGATCTACAGCCTGCAAGCGCGTGCTGCGTATACGGCTGAGCAAACTGAGATGGCTGTGCTGAGCGACTTTCTGACGGCGCGCGCCTTTTTCCGCGCGAGAGCAGAGGGAAATGGTCAAGCGGCGAGAAAAGGCGACACAGTAAAGCGGATCTCCAGGCTTACCTTTTATTTACTTTTTTCTTTGTCCCTCCGTGAGCCGAGAGAAAATTTGTTTCCTGCATTGTGTTGGAAAGACCGTTCCATTTTACGCTTTGTGCCCTTATTTCTGCTTCCTTATTTCTTCTGCTAAGTCATTATGAAAGTTCTGCAATATTGTTCTCGTTAAAACAATAGCAGCTGGCGATTCTCCGGAAATATGATACAGCACTTCACTTCGAATAAAAGACGATGCAGTGTTAGAAGTTTCATTATAAACGCTGCGTCTTAATGTGGGTTATGTATGTTAACATTTAAAAGTTGAGAAACGCTAAACTAGCGGCAACATCAAGCGCTTATCAAAGGCACGATAAATATAATTTTCTACATCTCACCAAGAACGCTGCTTGCTGTAACTTTGTTAATAATATTACAGAGCGGATCAGGCGAACGAACGCATTCAATACTCCTTGGCTAAGACACGCATTAACAAGCGTTGGATAAACGGGCATTTACGATACTCAGGCATTTAATTTGCTTCTCTGATTAGGCTAAAATAATATTGTCGCTGATGCAGCATTGTAACACTCGCTAAAACAAGACCCGCTTTCATGTTACGCGGCAACCTGCTGTGTCAGAACAACGTGACGAAGAACAAGTCATCTCGCCTTTCATTTCCAGATCCTTCCGAAACGGTACTAGGAAACAAAGATGATCACATAAGTGTCCTCGCCAACGGCAGTCTGACCATTTCGAGCGTCAGATCATCTGACTCCGGTCTGTACCGTTGCGACGTCGAGAACGGTGTCGGCACGCTGATAACCAAGACCATCAATCTCACAGTAAGTGGTAAGTTTCCTTCCACCCCCGCTTGGAACCAATCACTCTTGTCGCAATAAACAAGAAGAAAGTGAAGTTGACCCTTTCGCTGGGTTGACACGTGTCAGGATGCCGCGGCCCTGCTCCAGTGAAACTCATTAGCAGCCGCAAGACAGCGTCAGCAGAGGACCCGCTTCTATCCCGCTGACATGCTCATTTTTTTTTCTTCTGAGCTTCTCTCGCTCTGCGCTAGCAACCACTGCGATACGAATTCACAGCAGGATGCACACAAGATGGCCGGGGCTCATCACGCTCCTAGCTGGGCCCGTATTGACAAAGCTTTTCGTTCGTAAGTGCTGTTTGCTATTAGCCGGCGGCGTTCGCTAATGATATGTCCGACATCATGACTGGTTGATACCTGCTATAGCTAACAGTCCTGGAGTAAGTACGGTTTAGCGAATCCTGATCCCGGTTTCGTATTCATGAAGCAGCTGCTGTAACGCCAGTGTAGTTCGTAAGAAATATTCCCAACAGAACATTAACAGCCAACATGATTTCTAAATGCGGCTGTTTGATGACAAATAGTTCGTACTTAAAAAAAAAAACTTTGAGCCGAATGTGCACCCAGGGGTCGTACACAAAACGACGTCTTTATCCTAATCTGGGCCGCGATTAAAATGATGCTTTCCACTCGATTCTATGCCACTCTTATCATCCACCGTCATCCACCGTTATCATCCCACTGATAACGGCGGCGGTACGTCACTCTGCAGCCCTGCAAACCACAGCCCAGTGTTCACAATAAATATTATGGCGTGTTTCTCAGCGACTTTTACAATTAAGAAGGGATGGGGTGGGAGGTGAAGGTAACGCTGTTTTACATTGACTATTCGCACAACAATTAAGCCATAATGACATTAGACAGCAGACCTTTCAGTTTAAGAAAGCCGTTGGGTCCTTGGCCAACAACGGCCTTACATAAGAGTGCTTTAAGAGTGTTATAAACTTTTCTCGAAGACAGCTGCATTGTTAACCGTTATTAACGCTTTTTTTTCTTTTATTTCTATGTCGCTGTATATATGTATATGTTTGTGGATTACGTTATGTTGACTGTTCTGTTTTGAATATATGTGATAATGCATTTACACGATGTGTGCGTGCGTGCGTGTGTGTACCGTGGCTACAGCTGTACTGTCATTAAGGATATGCAACCACAGCGTTTGAACGTTTGACATTTGCATTAAACACGTAGATATACGACTCAATCGACAAGGATACGGTCGGCGCCTGCACTAGTTTTAGTTTATCCCATTTTCACAAACGGTAACAACCACAATGTGACTGCGACAAGCACAAACGTGCAGTTCATGGTAGGATAATTAATGCCTGCTAATCGTTTGCAAAATCTGAGTTACTTCCGAAGGCCGAAACTTCGTATGCATAGGTGAATTGTGGCCTGTTATGCTTCTTGCTATGGTGCGTCACATTGCTCTCTAAGTATCAAATTTTTCTTAGTTTATCTTTCGATTTTACTTCTTTCTTTCTTTTCTAAAGCTGACGTAATATGGCTCTAGGAGTGAGGGTAAGAGCACGCTAAAGAAAGAAAGAAAGAAAAAAAAAGACATTCGTCTTGGGGCTCTACATATTACCCAGAAAGTGTTGTCATAACTAGGTTGCTGCGGAGACATTGAGGTCGAAAGTACCTGGGCTACTCTATCTGCCGCAGCTCTGCAGTGAAGAAAAAAGACAAAAGTAATGATAAAGATCAAGCTGCCGTCAAGAAAAGTTCAGTCAACACCTGATTCGCGTCCGCGACGCTACCCTTTATACGGGATAAACGTAAATGTCTAACTTTTGTCTAGAGGGTCTTCCACGTAGCAGCATAAGTGGAAAGTATAAATGCGCAGTTCGAACTGAGTTACCACTGCAGTACAAATAAACAATTGCAGAAAGAAGATAGCGGAAGAAGAAATATAAAATAACATATGCACAACCTGTTATACCACGTCTATAGTCCGGGCGTGATGCATCGGCACTTCGCGAACGTTCAGTCCCAGAGCAGGTTACCAGAACGATCAGTACACCAAGAGCGAAGAAGTGATCCTTGAACCCTGCACACACTGAAGAATAAGTCACATCATTACAAATGCTGCACGCGAAACAATAATAGCACATTTCACCGTAGAAATTGGAAATATTGGTGCAAGTTCACACGAGGGTGCAGGAAGTCAGAGTATGAACTAATTCACAATCAACGTTCGATAAAAAATGATACGCGGCAAGCATAGCGAGAACTATCGCGTATTCATGAAAAATGCCTTTAGCTTATCATGACACCTTCTGAGCACATGCCATCTAATGGCGATGTCAGACATGTTCATGATGGCGGCCGACCGACAGAAAATAGCGCTCATGAGCGAACAGCTTTGTGAATTCAGCAATTCTTTGTCGCAGTGCTAGCGTGGATCCTTATGGTCATAGCGCCAGTGTCCTTCGGCAGACGGCGTGAACGGGGCAAGGGTCTTGTATGCGTCCCATAAAGACTGATGTGCTTCAATCAACTTCACCACAACACAGTTGTGTATTGCAGTGAGGTTATTCAGAATGTGAAAATAAATACCGGAATGCGGAGACCTATGGAGATCGTCTGATATTACAATCGTGCAGAGCTAGTTCTGGACGGCACCCAAAGGGGCAGAGGAAGGATAAAAGCTGGAACTAGGGCTGTCCGTGGGTTGTGGCCGCCGAGGACTGAACGCGCTGAGGGGCGTTAGGTACTGTCGTCTATGTGATTGCGTGTTGCTGGTCATTTATCTGAGCTCTGTACATATAAGGCCTTGTTTTTCCACGCAAAATATAAAATGGCATATACGTTTGCCCGCATAAATATTTATGAAATGCAGTACCACCACTAATACGGAAGCTACACGAGATCATCAAAGTGCGCCTGGGCAGCATCGTGACGCTGCACTGCGGGGCATCCGGAGAAGAGCCACTGCAGATAGCCTGGGTCAAAGACGATAAATCTATCGAGAAGTCTCTCAGGGAACGGTGAGTTGGACGCCGTTATTTTATTCGTGCGGACTGCCGATTGAACCTTACTGTAAGCCATACATTGACGCAATATTTGGTCACGAACTTTTTCGCTTGCATGCCTGAAACTCCTGAAAAAGTCCGTTCTAACAGTAATAACTCAGTGTACTTGGCTACGAACTTGAGTGCTTGATTTAAATTTAAAGATCTCGAGTTTAAAACACATCCTCGGCTACCTGAAAGCACCCAACTAATCGGCTTACAATTTCAGAATGGCGTACAGGTGTCACTTTGCAGCCAACAAAACATTAAAAAAAAAACTTCGTGCTTGCACAAGAGAAAAATAAATAAAAATAATGTTAGTACTAAGCTCTAGACGAACTGCATAGAAATGATACTTGTCACGAAACAAAGCCCTTATAAGCACGCTGTGGTGCAAATAAAATTGGTGTCAGAGCAAAATCGATAGCGAAAATACCATTACGAAATCTACGCTGTCGTACAATATTCGTGTATGTTTGAAACGAGATGTAGGCGGGCGTATTAATCACGGCGAAAGTATACGTCTCAGAAACTTAAAGTGATTTAGTTATTTATTATGCGAGTGGTATAGCGTGCATAAAAATGAAGTCAAAATCTATTCCCTCCGTATCGAAAACGTTAGCTTAGCATCATAAGACAACACAGAGAACTGTCTACCAACAACGTCACTTGCTCCGCCTTGCCACAGGTATGACGTCATTGACCGTTCTTTCCCGGGAGGCATCGCTTCTGACCTGCTCATCCACAAGAGCACGCTAGGCGACACCGGAGAATTTGCGTGTTACGTCACGAACAGGTTCGGCACTGCTACGGCCATGCGATCGCTTTTCGTGCTCGGTAAGTAGGGCCATTACACGCCGCCATCACCCCCATCCCGCCCACCCCATTCCTTAACGCAGCGCGTTCTCATTACGCGCTCCTTTTTCCATGCGTGCCGCGTTTCTGCCTTCCAGTGATGGCGCACCCCAACTCCGGCAAATTGTTATAACCCTGCCCTTCCGTCGTAACGACTTGCGTCGTCGGCGCAGCGGCTCGCATGCGCGTAATTTCGTGCCTTAACGTTATGCGATCCCTTGAGAGCTTGCCCGGAGCAGCGCGAGGAATCTTCGCGTTAATCTTTGATGGCGACACGTTAGGCGAACGTCTCTTAATTATTAATGCCCCGCTATCACTCCAGGACGCTGCTGTTAATCTCTGTCGTACAATAAAGCAAGTGCTTAAAGAAACCCAGGCCGAAAAAAATCGTAGCACTAAAGCATTGCCTGCGGTAGAACATGATAGCCCTTCTCCCTCCACTGCTTGCAGAACCATTTATTCTGGGGTGAATATGGCTCCCTAAAAGTACTAACGCTCTTCCTTGTAAGAATATGTTAGCCACCTGCTAGCATCTTTTTTTTCTTGAAATTTAAAATAAATGAGAGAGATGTAGTCACCCTATAATGGTGACGGCTACTCCTTTTCTCATAGCCTAAATAATAATATATAAATTTCTAAAAATATATGTGGCACGAAAATGAAAAGAAACGCCGTCACAGGGTCAGAAATGTACAGCACACATTCCTATACATTCACGAACATATAAATATAAAAGGCAAAGGCAAGTCGCACTCCATCTTCGTTTCGCGACATACTGTTAACAGGAGTTGCTTTCAGGCGCGGAGTAAGCGCTAGTCTCGAAGATCACGGAGCCATCAACATAAACAAGAAGCCATTAAAAATATGTATGCAGATTCCAAGCGCATGTTGGAATATATGTGAAACGAAGCTTTCCGTTAAGCGGTTTCCTACATCTTGCACGCTTCCCAAGAAATTATTGGCCATATTCTGTAAAGCGGTCAAATAAATTCTACGTACAACGTCCCTATTTTTGTTTTGCGCCAACCGCGTATGCACCGCCCAGGTCACAACTTCACTGTCGTGCAATTCTCATGTTTACACGCCACACTGTTCCCAAGCTATACGGAAATGCAACGAACAGTTCAGGTAGATTCTCATCGTGAGACGTCAGCAATGCTTGATGCTTGTCGGGCGAAGAATGATGTGGAGAGGAGCATGCAGGGATAGGAACGTCACACATGTAACATAACCCTTAAGCTAGAGTATGCAAGTAGATTGAATGTATTCCCCTGTGCCAACAGTGGCACGTGCCCATTCTGGAAGATTGACCACGAATGGGCACATGCCCAGTGGCCCGCGAATCAGGGTAGGCTAAACATTTTTGAAATTTCAAAGAAACCGTTGAATACCGTGCGCTTTTTTGTTAAGAGGTCTGCGTGGATTATATGTAAATGCATTATGCCGTTATTCTTTATCTGATTACGCACATTCGAAGTGCCGAGCAGTGGCACTTCATTGCAGATTAACATGTAGTGCTTATATAAGCTGGTACGCATTTAACCTTTGTATACAGGGTGGCATGTTATTATTTTTTTTTTTTTTGGACTGCAGATATTCTTGTCATAAAAAGAATATGCGCGTAGTGGACGTGGCGTTTTTGAAGAGGAGTTCCTAGGTTAGGCGAGCATACTTTGCCTCTGATAACGTGAATTTCAGAAGACTAATTCATAAAACTTCGTTAAGTAGATTTTTGTTAGAACGTTAAAGGCAGTTGTTCATATGGCAAATTTGGAGCCAGTCATATTTGAATGCACCCCCATTTTATTTTATTTTATTTTTTTAGAAAAGCTTGAAAACCGCATCTGAATAGAGCTATTCATAATCAAATTACAATGCTCAATCCGGGTAATATGGAAAGCGAGCGTTCCAGCAGTACAAAAAAAGGCTGCCCCGCTATGATATCAGACAGAAACGCCGCGTAAGGAAAAGCGCGACGAAGTTTAAATTTGAACGTCTCGGCCTGTCACGGCAGGCACTGATATCACGTTTTGCCTCATCAGCATATGCCGCGAAATGTCGCATCAGTATTTGCCGCAACATGTCATCATTCAAGCTTCGTCAAGCACTTGGTCACGAGGTATTTTTGTCTCAGGTAGCTACGGGGCGCTCTCAGTTTCCTTATCGCCTGGATTGAGCGTCGAAATTTGGCAATCAACAACCGAAATTAGATGCGATATATAGAATTTTTTTTAATGGGCGTGCATAAAAATATGACAGCCTTCAAAGCTGCCGTGTAAACAAATGCCACTAAGGCTGTAATAAAAAAAAGGTTAATTAACACAATTTTATTTAGTAATATGAAGCTATGTTGTTAGATAGAAAGTATGTCCACCCCGTTAGGAATTTCTCTGCAAAAACTCGACATTTGCTACACTCCTAGCCTTTTTTTAAAGAAAAAGGATATTATTGCCTAAACAAAGACAACATTGTATATACATACATCATTCGTTGTACCTTCTTAGGTGACATCGCTAGACTGTATAAAGTCTTACTGAGCTTTTTTCCGGGATTGAGATAGAACAAAGTTGGTGAAGCCATAAGAGTGCAGAGCATTAAAGGAAAGCTTTATCAGCACAATCTAAGAAGAGCTTGCACTGTAAGTGTGACGTACCATTACGAAGGCAATAATGCAGCCCACGCCTTAGTATTAGATATTATTTATTTGTTTATTTATTTATTTATTTATTTATTTATTTACAGATACTTTCAGGCCTCGCACCATGTTATTACAGCTGTGGAACAAATAAAAATGTATACCAGTTAGCCTTCTCGAAAGCGATCATTACATATTTTGTTGCATTTAATTCTAATAGGTGAAGGGACAAATTATTAGTGCCAAATAACATACACGGAAATTATTAGCTACTAGAAGCCCCAAGTCACATATAGGTAAAAAAAATTCTATTAGCAGTTACAAATCAGAATGTCAGCGATGCGTTTTATGAATAAACCAGTTGATTAGGATGAGACGGCGACTTCGGACAGAGGATTCCTTTCGCTGATAGCTCTTGGAAAGAAGGCGCAATTAAAACAGTCAGTACTAACAGCAGAAGTACAAAGAAACGTAATATGGCGGTGCCTGGAGGCCACACTGCGAAGAATTTCAATATAGTCGATGTAATTTATATCAACATGATGATTCATAGTAAGGTAAAGATATTTCAGCTATTCGTGTTTAGTCCTAGCCTGCAATGTAGGTAGGTCTGCAAGTACACAGACCTACTTTATGATATTACATGTTGGAATAGAAACAGGCACCTTGCTTTAAATATGTCGGGCCATTGTACCAGCGCCAGCAAAACAATGACAATGACGAAAAAGTAGCACATGTTCTTTTCCTATTTCTTTTCGGGTGCCTACACCGGAAAATTTTGGAAGCGGTTGACTGGGATTGAGCGATAGAGGAGGAAATGCTGCCGAGTAGTGAGCAGAGAGCTCTTTGAAATTCACAGAAGTTACTTAATCGAACTTCAGTGCCGCTAAGTAAATAGCGAAGTTCGTAAGTTCCCCCATCAACAAACTTATTGACAAATAAACAGCGACTAAGGAAAAAAGCCCTCCCACAATTAAGAAATAAGAACTGAGTCTAGAATAAGTGTTACTATTGAAGGAAAACTATAGTTTGAGTATAGTATTGAAGGAAAACTATAGACGGAACCGTCTAGAAAGGCAACTAAAAAAGTATCCGTGTTGCGTGCATCCTTCTGGAAGGCTACAACCTCTGACAATTCGTAAGTGCTTCCTGAATGCGCCTCTCTCGAAACGTTCTCTTCGTCCTCATCCTTGGCAAACAGAAGCCACAGAAAGAGGAGGCCTAAGTGGCTCCGTAACTAACGTGACCCGCATTTCCTTGCGAGGATAATAAAATAAGGCGTTCTCCCTCGAAAACAGAGCTCCCATCGCCTCCCATCGGGGTCAGAGTGGACGACATCGGCAAGAGGTCGGCGCGGGTATCCTGGAAGAAGCCATTCGCCGAGGTCACTCACTTCCTCCTCCGCTACTGGAGGGAAAACGGTGAGCACCCGTTCCCCCGAAAAACGAGCAGTGGTACGGAAAGTACAGCTCGCGCACCTGCCTTCACAAAGGTTCGTTCCATTATTCAGTGGAAGGCATATCGACGTTTATCTATATTCATGATCGGCGTCTCCCCGAACAATGAATTGCGGAATACTTAAGGAATGGTAATACGGGCTGACATTAAACATGTTCGCGTCAATGAAGAAGTTCTGTGAGCACACGTGGGCAGGCGATTCTACTGCTTGCTTACAGCCAATTGCTGTGGGTTGTCAAAAATAACTGACGTTCTTTAAACTCTGAATTGACCTCATAGTCCTCGCACTGTCTAGAGGATCGGTTTAGCTTTTACAGCGCAAATAACACACGGAGGAGAAAGAAGCAAGCAAAGCGAGCGTTGACTTTTGGAAAGCTTTATTTCAGAAAAATGGCGGAAGTTATGTAGGAACAGCTACCACATGACCTTCAGAAATATTAATGAACCCTGCGACGATTTTTGAAGGTAATATGATGATACTAATCACTATAATCACGTCGTCCTCCAGACATAAAAGGTACGCTTGTTGGCCCGTTCAGTTCTTGTCCGTGTGTGTAGAGAAAATAAAGTGTGACTTAGTGACAAGCTTGTTCTTTCACCTTAGACTAGATGGTCGATGGACTTGTTTTCATAAAACCATTATTGTTATGGCAAGTGCAGATGCTTTGCACAAATAAAAACAATGTCTGCAAGAACGTCACGTACCTTGACGATACCTCAGACACTATCCCTTTGCCTTGAAGGTACCCATGGTAGAACTAACCGTAAGTGAAGAGGTCATAATGTCTCTTCTGCATTAACTTGATTTAAAGAAATCCACTGGCCCCGACCTCATGTCTAACTCATTCTTAAGTCGATACGCAATCTGGGTATCTAAATATCTATTTAAGATATTCACACTTTCTCTTGAAAGGTCAGTGTTATTAGACGATTGGCACAGGGCTAAAGTAATTCCAATACACAAATCGGGCTTGAAAATAGGTCTAAATAACTACAGCCCAGTGTCACTGATGAGCTCATGCTGTAAAATAATGAAACATATATTATTTAAGGCAATAATGGCTCATCTAGACGCAAATGAACTAATATACGCACAACAGCATGGCATCAGATAAGGTCTTTCAACTATAACTCAACTTGCTGAATTAACTCATGACATAGCTAACACAATTAACGACGATGGCCAATTAGATGGGATAATTTTAGACTTCTCTAATGCGTTCTACTTGGTTTCGCATCAGGATTTAATCACAAAACTAATGGCTTTTGGTATTGAGAACAAAATAATATCATGGGTTTTCAATTTTCTAAAAAAAATCGGAAACAGTATGTAGCAGCCGACCACCATCTTTCACAGCAAGTTGGTGTCTACTCTGGAGTACCTCAGGGGTCGGTTTTTGCACCACTCTTGTTCTTGTTGTATAACAATGATATTCAATTTACCGTTGGGAACCCTGTGCAGAAGCGACTGTTCGCTGATGACTGCGTTGTGGATGCAGCCGTACATGACTCAGTCAATCAAATAGAACTTAACAATTCACTGCAGACAATCTACTCTTGGGTTAACACTTGGAGCATGAAATTAAGCACAACAAAAGCCCATTGCATCTCATTTACAAATAAAAAAAGCCCCTTAATTTTACATATATGGTGGGAAGCACTAAAATCAACAAATGTAATGAGGTGAAATACTTGGGTATTGAACTCACGTCTAACCTTAACTGGGAGCCACTTATCTCAACCATATGTCAGAAATCTGAACGAAAATATCACTCTTGAGAAGTAAATTACGCACTACACCGCCACATGTCAAACTAAATGCTTACAAGACACTAATAAGGCTATGCTTAGAATACGCCAATTCAATCTTGCATCCACATCAAAAACATCACATTAATAAAATAGAACGTATACAAAAACTACCCGTCAGATTTATATACTCGGATTACTCAAGACAATCTAGTGCTTCAGGTTTGCTCGCAAGGGCTAACCTTAAACGCCTGTTGCAGAGGAGGATAATTTCACGACTAAAATTCATTTATCAGTTATACCATGGCCATTTCAACATAACACGTTCTGATTACTTGCGAGACCCTTACAAACACTCATCGAGACCAAATCATTCCAATATCATCCGCCAACCATTAAGTCATGTTAACGCTCAGAAATATTCCCTTTTTTTCCGTCGGCTATCTTTCACTGGATCAATTTGCCTAACGATAATATGTGTTGCGATAACACTGACTCTTTTTTGAATCTAATACAGTGTATTAAATTTTCACCATGAATAATTAGCAATTTTATGTACCTTCTACTAACCCATTTTGCACCCACTCTTGCGCAGGCTATAACGGGCCTGCAGTATATCCAAATAAAAAAAATATTAACATTCTGTAGTCGCGTGACCTGCAGTGACCGGTCCTACTGTGTGCAGCCTGTGGTGTGTGTGACATGTGCTATGTGTGTTTTACTTTATTCTTTTAGATTTGTCATCTTCCACTTTCGTACCTCCTTCCTCCCTCTCTTCCTATCTTCCATTTCTCTGTTTCTGTCCCCTCTTTCCTGATGAGTAGGCAGGCGTTGTGCCCCTTCCGATGGCAGGTGCCAGCCTGCTCCTCTCTTTCCCTTTCCTGCCCTGTGTATATATGTTTTCAAATAATAATAATAATAATAATAATAATAATAATAATAATATAATAATAATAATAATAATAATAATAATAATAACACGTCTATTTACTGCCTCAGTATGTCTTTTCACGACAATCAAGAGCCCAGGTCTCAGAGCTCGCACGCAGGAGGCGTTCGTGGCAGGCTGGCGAACGTACTGGGGCCGTACTATCGAAGGATTCTTTTTGTTCGATTCTATTAATTCCCTATCACCCGTTACAGCGAGCGGTAACAACAATGACGACGTTTTACCAGCAAATGACGAAAGACAGAAAAAAAGGAAAAGCAAACAAGCAAAAAAATATTGTTACATAATACGGCTTCTGGTGTAGTATACTTAAAAAAAGATATTTTTTTTCTCCGATTGTTCTTGCGCTCCGTAGTTGGCTCGCCAGAAAGCGCGTACCTGCTTTAGCGCGGACAGGTAACTCGGTGGGACGGTTCATAAGAAATATATATATATATATATAAATTCTGCTTCTGCGCCCATATTCTCAAAAATAAAACAAACAACAGAAAAAGCTTTAAAGTTAGAATTGTTCGTAAGCGCAAGTTCGAGCCAATCCTGATGCTGCACACGTTGTTAGCGAAGGCGGCCAACCAATGGCAATGAGCACTTCCGAATGAAACGTTCTGTGAATTTCGACAGCCAGAGTCGTAGAAGATGACGGCTACCATTTTTACGATGAAAATAGCTCATAAGACTCCAGCAACGTGGTAGAGTCAGCCTGGCCCGACGTCAAAAACGCTGTACACTTCTGAAAAGGTGCAGAGAGCATGGCCAGATGTCATGGCCTCTCACCTCCCCGCATATATTGCTTTTCCGATGTCAGACGGAGCAAGACACACATTTTCGGGGGCCCCTAACGGCCTTCGAAATCGTCGTTGAATCGCTGGCGTCATTACACGAGAGAGATGTCGTGATGGGGCCTCTAAAAAAAAAAGAAAGAAAGCGCAGACAGGCAATCACCATCGGTTTTTTCTTTACCTCTCTCTGGCCGGCGTGCTTGTATTTTTGCGGGTCTTGCTGTGCGTGGCCAGCTCCTGGACGTATAAGGCGACAACGCATTTCGCGCTAGCTTGCAGGTGACTCTGAACGTGCCTCTGTTGGTATGTTTAGAGTACAGACCATTGCATTCTTCTAGCATTGTTATATTCTTAAGAACGCAGCCAAGGAACGGAGAAGGGCTGGAAAAGGTAGTTTCCTTCCCTGAGAAAAAAAAAACAAAAAGCTGGGAGGTCTCACGGAGGAGCTTTGCTCTTGCCTGCTGATCCACACCGAGGTTATGGGAAAGGCAGAACACAGGAAAGTAGAGGAGGATAGAGAGGGATGATGAAATAATACAGGTAGATGCGTTATCATTAGATGTGGCAAAGTGGAAAAAAGTGCGTTTGTGTGCAAAGTGTGGGAAGCCGGTAACGTGGTAGAGTTCCCTCTCTCATATATATATATATATATATATATATATATATATATATATATATGTAAGCGAAGAAGTTCGTCGCGCTGCGTCGTCGTAAGGTCACTGGCAATAGTTGGCGTAAAAGAACGCGGCAGTGACCCGCGGGATCGAATCCCGGCCACAGCGGCCGCATTTCGATGGGGGCGAAATGCGAAAACACCCGTGTACTTAGATTTAGGTGCACGTTAAAGAACCCCAGGTGGTCGAAATTTCCGGAGCCCTCCACTACGGCGTGCCTCATAATCAGAAAGTGGTTTTGGAACGTAAAACCCCATAATTAAAAAAAAAAAGAACGCGGCAGTGACTGAGGAGGCGATGCCTCGAGAGCAGCAAGATAAGTGGAGTCGTCCATCGTGTCAAATATTGAAGATGAGGTCAGTGGCTCTGCTCTGCCAAGGCTTTCACGGCGGCGTAAAGTAATTGGTTCAGCCGATGGGTTTGAGACGCACATGAGAGAGGCGCCAGCTTTGAACTCGAAGACGGCGAACGGCACTGGTAGTGAACGGCGGCGAACTTAAGAGTTCAGACGGAGCGAAGCGTACTGTGCCGTCATCTACAGATTCGCAAGAGATACTGACAAGAGTGGAAGACCAGGCAGGTATAACGGTGTCTTCTGAAACAGCGATATTGCGACAATCGTCGTTATGGTCAGTGATAATATCGGTCGAAAACTGAAACAGCTCGATTTCAGCTCGGGCGCAGTCAATGATCGCATGATGTGTGGAAAGAGAGTCCCAACCTAATATGACGTCGTGTGAACATGATGACAACGCGATGAATTCTATGATATAGAGGACCTCCTGAATTACGACACGAGCAGTGCAGGCGCCGGATGGCTTGACGTGCTGCGCGTTGGCAGTTCGAAGAGACAGTCCAGAAAGCGGCGTCGTCACTTTTCCTATCTTGCGGCATATACGGGCATCTATCGCTGAAAGTGCAGCGCCGGTGTCGACAAGTGCTAGCGTCAATGTTCCTTCTATTGCGACTTCAATAACGTTCTTCGGGGAAGTGTGAGGCCTTATACATTTCGCTGGCACCGCAGTTCTCGCCTCCTGAACTGCGATATTTAGTTTTCCTGGCGCAAAGGGCTCCGACGCCGGTGCATGGGTGAAAGCGAGCGGCGGCGAGGAGAAGGTGAACGGCGAGCGGCGGAGAATGCGGTCTCGACGGCAGAAGGAGATTCAAAGGCGTCCGAATAGTTGCGGCGTTGTTGGAAACGTGGCGCATACGGACGCACATTGTTCGGGACGTTCGGTGTAAGCAGGCGACAGCGACGTGCCACGTGTCCAGCACGGCCACAATAAAAACAAAGCGGACGGTTGTCTTCCGTGCGCCAATGGTCTTGAGGTCGTGCATAGTGCACCAGTGGACGGACTGGAGGGGATACGGGTGGGCGCATAGGTGGGCGAAGGGTGCCGTAGGTCTGTGGCGCAGGTCTCATCGCGACTTCGGCGAACGTCAGGGGAGCGGCCGTCGGAGCTTGCTGAAGAGAAGGCGAAATGTGGTCGGCTACCTGCTCCTTGATGACAGATTGGAGAGCGGGCGCCAACGGAGTACCCGGCTGGCCGTGTGCAAGTGGAATCAAGGAAAGCTGACGAGCCACCTCTTCACGGACGAACTCCTTGATCTGTAGCAGCAGCGAGATGTTATCTGCTCAAGCCAGTGGGGCCCTGGACTAGGGGCTCCACCCACTCGCTTTCTGCATTTTTCTTTTAAATAAACGTTTTGATATATATATATATATATATATATATATATATATATCCGGGGCAGCAGCCAAGCTCGACATTGAAGTGGCCTGAGGTGTAGATTGGCGGGTGGCTACGCGTTGTTTGCGCAGTTCATCGAAGCTTTGACACAAACTGACGAGTTCAGAGACTGTCGAGGGATTTTTCGCCTACAGCATTTGGAAGGCGTCACATCAATGCCTTTTAAAATATGGCGGATCTTCTCGGCATCAGCCACTGCGACGTCAACGCGGTTACAGAGGTCGACAACATCTTCTATATAGCTGGTAAATGTCTCCCCGCATTGTTGCGCATGGCCACGCAAACGTTGCTCGGCGCAAAGCTTGCGAACCGCGGGGCGCCCAAATACCTCTGTCACGTTAGTCTTGAAGGCCGTCCACGTCGTCAGATCACGTTCGTGGTTGCGGTGCCACACGCTGGCGACACCGCTCAAATAAAACGACACGTAATTAAGTTTTTTAGTGTCGTCCCAGTGGTTGTGTATGCTCATCCGGTCGTAGTCAGCGAGCCAGTCTTCTACGTCATGGTCTTCGGTACCGCTGAAGATGGGTGGGTCGCGTCGCCGCAACGGGCCCGGGCAGACCACGGTAGTCACCGGGGCAGCGGGCTGTGGTTGTGGTGGTCCTTCTTCCGGCATAATGAAGACGGGCTGCAGTGTCCGATTACGAAGTTCCAGAATTCTGGTTGTACCCACCACCTCCACCAATTGTAAAGGGTGGTTTATTCGGCTCGTAGAGCAGCAGCGACAAACTCAGCACCAGCAGGTAGGGCGCAGCCAGCGAACGAACTGGATACGTGCCACGCGATGGCAACGGGGCTTTTCAGCCTGCCGATCTTCTTCGTATATACATATACATATATATATATATATATATATATATATATATATATATATATATACACTGGATCACCATTATTTTCACTTCGCTCCTCGAAGAGGCAGGACGTGTGCTGAATGAGCTCCTGAACAATACTTTGCAATACTGTGAACGGTACTTTTAAATCATGCATCCGGGACCTCAAAGACGTGCGACGTAATGCTAACATATTTTTCTCACATTTACCGGTAAATCGCAACTGCATTTTTTTTTTTTTTCGTTCAATAAGGCGTACTGTTCCATCTTCAGGTTGCAACGCTGCGTGACAACACCGGACAAAAACTTGTGGGACGTGAACACGAAAAAGAACCGCTACAGCGTTTAAATTTTGTCTGGTGCCACGCGTATCCACAATTTCCCAGTCCTATCGGCCTATCGATCACGTTCGCGAAGGCAGACAGCACCGTGCGCGCTAGAACGTCCCTCCACGAGCGGTAATTGCACTTGTTAGTCGCGTACTATTTGTACAGCCTGTAAAAGCTCAGTTTCTAATCCCTGATCCAACCGAGAGAAATAAAATCTGGAAGTTGTCCGTAGCTGTATCGTTGGCCCCGAGAGGCAGCCAAGCGCATATTTAATTACTTCGTGGCTATGCCGCTGAACACGAGCTACTTGGAATCAGCATATCGAAAAACTAAAGGAATTGCTTCCCACGGGTCTGCCAGTAAAGTGGTAGCTCAGTAATTGTTATTGAAAAAGTTGAAGATGTGTAGAAGCTAAGAGAAGAAGGAGGAATAATAATGTACTTGGAAACAGAGGTGCCTTCAGTATTGTGATATTGTCTTGGCCGGCATGCGCACACTTTAAGACCGCTTCCTTTGTCACGTGTTTGTAAATTTGCTACACAGTTACTGGAGCAGTGTTGCGCTATTATAAATATAGAAAGAGAAGTAAACCCGCGTATTCGTTGTACCCAATGTACCCAATTTTATCCTACCCCATGTAGTCGCACTATTTTTTTTTCTTGTCGTTTTCTTTCTTATCTTTTCAGGTATCTAAAAATACTCCTCAGTATGTGCAGGAAGTACTTATTGTACGTCTCCGGGGCAAGCGCTGTTCTGTATACGACTGGAGACGCATACTCCATCAAGGCATTGTAATTCGGCTTTTTTATGTGCTGTCGGAAACGTGTTAGGTGTTCAATAAAGGTTGATTTGATTTCTCAATTACGATATTTACCACTACCTTTATATTTAAGTCAAGGTCATACCTTTATTCACGTGTTCTTTCCCACCTTCAAGCTAGAAGTGTTACCTGAAATCTACACCACATTAACGTTTTCTTGACCTCCGACATCGCATCTTTATTTAAAAAAGTAAGCGGGTCTTTTAGTCAAATTGACAGATCCGTCCAATTCTACTCAATCTTTCCTATAGCACTGTGCCTCTCAATTTATTTTCCTTTCTTTTGTATTCGATTTAAAAAGAAAACGGCAGTTGTGCTAGCTACGCACACTGCGCTCGAAAACAAATATATTGCATTAGAAGGGATGTGTATGCCTGCGTTTGAGTTCCACTATACAGTGCACTTTCATAATCTAGCTCCACAAGCGTTGAGCGTTGCATCGAAGTAGTGTGGGCAATTGGGTTGGTTAGTAGTACATACTGGACGAAAAAGAGCGCCGTTGCGCGTCCGTTATTTAATTTGTTCCTCTTCTACCAGCACTTTCCTTATGTTTTCTACGGGCGTTTACTAGTTCCATGGCCATGTAATCATGGTATGCAGCATGAACAACTCGCTCACTGAACATAACGTAAAAGCAGAAATTTTGACAGCACGGAGAAGCACTGCGCAACATTTAGCTATAGAATGCAATGTATCGTATGTAGCCATGGGAGAGATTTTCTCGCCTTACATACATCCGTCTTAAATTAGCACTAACACCGTGAGGAGGACAGCGAATCATTTTGGTAATAGCATCGTCCATCCCCTTCCCCCACCCCCCTTTTTCTTTGTTCTTGCTTCCTACGTGGCGATCCCCAAACGTCTGGACCGTTCCCTTAGGAAAAGAGACAAATCCAATGGAGCGGACCTGACGGCCACTTCTTCGCCCCGCCTTTCTTTTCTCGCGTGCCATTCCTTGTCCTTTGTCTTGCCGCCCACACAAACCTCGTCTTCCCTGCGAGAGCCCCAGCCGTATTCCGCACACGTTTAACCTTGTGCGGCCTAGCCATCCTTTCTTTCTTTTTCCTCAAGCTGTCCGCTCCCTCAGTATTTATTCATTTCTCCCTTCGTCCGGAGGCGTAAGATCAATCATCCACAAGACCCTGTCACACGAACACGAAACTTTTTTCCCTTCCCGTTCCATGCACCTCTTCCCTGGCAAACTTTTCTGTTCTTCCGAACGCTCTGTATGCTTATTCCACAACAAAATCGTACACTGCTGTGGCAGCTGTGCTGTCGCCAACCAACCAGGGACCAAGCTCGCACTGTTGCTTCCGCGTGAAATCTGTACGCGTGACTGGCAGCGACAAGTGCCCTAGCCAGTGATGGTAGCGAGCAGTCAGTTTTCGGCCAATCACGAATCAATCCTCAATCTGCGATCAGCTCCTGGATGCGGCCCCCGATTGGATAACAACAGTAACAGGCTTTACAATGCTGCATGGTTCTAGCATGGCGGGCGTCCATTCACTGACCGTGCTGTGTCCACAAAAGCAGCAGCGTGCGCTGGTGCGCCAGCGACGGTAAACGAATCAATTTCCCGTCTCGCGACGTTGACAGGCCGCGGCCGGAAGCTGTCCAGCGCCACGGTTCCCGGCACGGAGACGTCCGCGTACCTCCAGGACCTGCAGCCGGGCTCCGAGTACTCGGGACACATCGTGTCGCAGAACGACGTCGGGCTCAGCGGGCCCTCGGTGGCCGTGCACTTTGTCACCAGCGAGGAAGGTGCGAGCCCCACGACCGTTTCTCGCTTTGGTGGCGCTCTGAGGGCTCGGTGGCAGCTGCGGCAGCCGGCCTCAGAAAAAAAGCAGACATTCTTCGTACGCTTGTTTCGTGCCTTCACTTATGTGCGGCCGTAACGCACGGAAAGCGAGAAAGATTCTCAGCACGGCAGTCTGGCACGAAGGTTCTTCTTGTTGCTTCGCGTGAGCTGTGCTCGTGTGCGCTTGCACGTGTGCGCATGTACATGTCCGCATTCTTTATTTTGGCAAGGGGAAAGTTAGTGCGATACTTTGCATGACGTTTTCTTGCATGGCGTCTTTGCATGACACAACCTGACATGAAAGGAATGCCGGAAAAAATCTCGCCGAGATTCACTTGTTGTCCATCGATATTATATACGCATTCCCATTGCATAAATGCATAAGATGTGTGAAGAGAACATTATGACTTGCTGGCATGTGATGCTGTTCGCATGACTTCACCGGTGATGTAACGAAAGCGGTAATAACGGGTGAGAACGAGAACAGAATATAATATATCAACGTAACCTAAATCATGAAAACATAAAAACTCATATAAAGCGTAGAATTGAAGTCCGCAAATTTCAACAGCTTCCTAAATGCGAAATATTAGAAAGATATGGGAAGCGAGAAGGTTAGCCTGACACAAGTACGTTTTAATACCCCACACGGGAGAGAATTGGGGAAAAAGTGCTAAAGGAACAGTGACTATTACGCACACATGCCGAAAGATAAAACGAAAAAAAAATTCAGGGAGGTTAACCAAATTACATCTGATTTGCTAGCCCACATTGGGGGAAGAGGCAGTAGAGAGAGAAAAGCATGAACGAAAGCGGGATGTGATGCGCGAGCGCACACACAGAACAGCATTCACCGCTCGACTAAAAGCGATTGCAAAGCCGAGCCATCTTTATAAAGCACGGCAGTATTGAGTGGCTTTCATCGCACGCGTAATGCGAAGACGTGGGATCATTCCCCACCTGCGGCAAGTTATGTTTTCATCCACTTTCATTGCCATTAATTTATCATTTCCTAAATTCAATTATTAAGTACAAGTACTTTCCCCTATGCTTTCCTTGGTGTCGTTGTTTGATGGTTTCCCATGATATGATTAATAAAAATCGGTCCCCTCGGTTAACCCCTCTCTTCTCGTCCTTTTCTCGTGGGTGACGCTGAAGTACATTGTTCCAATATACATTATATACTTTCTTCTGTGAATGCACTGTCATCCGGTCGCCCTAATGTAGGAAGCAAGGTCTGCTTTTAATTTTGAAGATGGCAGTAGTTGAGGAGATGTACCATGGTCTCATCGCATTCCCAAAAGCTTTGACCTGTGCGTTCATCACACAAGCTGATGCCATCACAGGTTCAAGGCATCAGGTCATAGACCCGGTCGCTACTGCCTATTTCAGAAACTTCCACAATGTTCCCGTTTCTTTAGGCGCCAGTGATGCATGTGCACGCGTTCCAAAAATAATTGCCACCGAGCCTTGCTTCAGGTGACGTGACATTGTATATGAAAATTCCGGCTTGTTTCTTACGTTTCAAACGCAGCTCCATCAGCACCACCGACGGACGTTCATTCGACGCCAATTGGAGAAAAGGAACTCATGGTTATGTGGAAGGTCGGTGCACAGCACTTTTGCAGTGTGTTCTTTCAACTGCATTGTTTTCTCTGTGTATTGCCAAATGCCCGTTTCACTACATTCGTTATTCGAATTTGTCTGTCGACATTGGGCAGATAATCTTGTACATTACCTCTTCTTTTTATTTTTTCTGCTCTCTCTCTCTCTCTCTCTCTCTCTTCGATTTCCCACCGCTCAACCTCCCATGTGGTATGCTAAAAAACGAAACCAATTCATGCTTCTGCAGCCTTGTTTAATGCGCGACCCTGTGGTAAACAATGCAATGCTACTCGTAATGACCACCCGCCGTGGTTGCTCAGTGGCTATGGTGTTGGGCTGCTGAGCACGAGATCGCGGGATCGAATCCCGGCCGCGGCGCCCGCATTTCGATGGGGGCGAAATGCAAAAACACCCGTGTACTTAGATTTAGGTGAACGTTAAAGTACCCCAGGTGATCGAAATTTCCGGAGTCCTCCACTACGGCGTGCCTCATAATCAGAAAGTGATTTGGGCAAGTTAAACCCAATAATTTAATTTTTTACTCATAATGACGGAGCATGCCATAGCCATAACCCGTTGCACGGAAACAAAGCGCTGTTCGGTGCTCACCATTAATTAACACACTCGTTCAGCGATCAGCATAAAGTGCGAATACCATGAAACACTTTTCGGTCAAACAATTGCTCGTCGTTACCTGCCAATAATCGATGGGGTTTAACGTCCCGAAATAATAGGCGCCGTGGAGTAAATACCCCGGATTAACGTCACGTGCTGCGTGACGCCTGCAGTTAAAGGGATGTTCCAGATCCACCGCCATGGCAGTCAGCGCCGCTAGCCAACTTTCCCGGGGCCTATGTTCTTCTGCTAGACAAATACTGAAGAATTATTATGAACATTATCAGCACAACTACCGTGTCAGAAAAGAGGAACAGCCACCGCCGCATATAAGCACAAACTTCTCCTTAAGTACAGTAAATAAATATCAGTAAAGTGTGCGGGAGGATGGCCGCTTAGGTAGCTTATTTGGCAAAACGCCGCACGCGCAATGTGGAATATGTGGGTTCGGGTCCCACTTGCGGCAGGTTTACATTTCATTTACCTTATTTTTCCTCTTCCTTACCATTTCTACATATCTATAAACATACCAACTAATCTCCCCAACGCTTTCTCTGGCTTCAGTTATTGTTTTCTTCATATGGCTATGCCTGACAAAACTTGAGCTCCTCGGATCCCTTTATGCTTCTTACTCAAAAACAATAACGTTCTCTTGCATTCCTCCTACATCGGAGTCATCGGAGTGGGCTCACGATTGACGAGCCTTTTCTTGTAAAGGAACCGCAAGGGGAGGCCTGGAATGACAAAAAGGATATGAAACAGTATTTGATCTAGAATGTTTTTTTTTTATTTATCCGCGCTAACGTCTTTGTTTCCGGAGAACCTTCGGTTTGAACGTTTTGAAGGACTTTGTCAGACTTATTGAATACATCACGGAAATGCAAAGCCCGATTCCTGTATTCACCAGTTATTTTGCGAGAATGTTTCAATTGTTCAGCTCTGTTGGCATGGCACCCTTCATTAAATTAACCTTGAGCGGCGTAGGAATTAAGCCCCGTGGAGATGGAATGAAGATGTCAGCTCGCTGAAACAATAAAATGGTGCGTCTTTTTACGCAAACAAATTGGAGTCCATTAAGAACATCTGTCTTCTTCAGCGTTTAATGGACGCTTATGCGTCTTTCTTTCTTCTTCGTCACCACGTAAGAAATGAATTGTTCTTAGTCTGGCGAAGGAATAAATAAGGCATAAAAAATAAACACATTTAGCGGAAACAGAACTCGGTTTCTTTAAAGAGGAATGAAGACAGGAAGAAGACTAATGGCCTTAGGAGCCCGGAACAACTGCACCCGAGGAAATCAGCAATCACCGTGGGCGTAATTAGTGCTGCCATCTCGTCAGCTCGTTATACGAAACGACGCTCCGGTTACAAACGCTATCCCGTTTCAACTTGCGCGTGCCTCCGTCATTATATTTACAACAGGGACCGCCTGCCGAGCACCGTAACGGCAAGATCCAGGGCTACTACGTGGGCTACAAGGCCTACGATTCGAACCTGCCGTACAGTTACCAGACCGTCACGGGCGGTGCCGAGTCGGCGGTGCTCAAGGACTTGAAGCCCAGCACGGCTTACTCCATAATCGTGCAGGCGTTCAACAGAGCCGGACAAAGCCCATCGTCGCATCAGATCGCAGTGCACCCGTTCACGGCCGGTAAGCCCGCACTTCCCCGCAACCCCGCTGCTCAAATGCGAGGCCCTAATCCTTCCCACTTGACCTGACGACCCCACCGCGTTCCTTGCTTCTCCCGCACTTCCCTTGCCTTCGCTCCACAGTTGGGCTAGATAAAGCGGTGCAGCGTTGCGTAAGCTACGGCTTCGGCACTTGCTGATGAAAGACGCAGAGTTCTTTACGTGTTGTAAGCAGTTCATTATTGTATGGTGTATATTCAAAAGCTGGGCGAGTTGATACGATTTGGCGCGGAAAACACGAAAAAAAAAAAACAGAATAAACGCATCCGTTTGTTCGTTTCTCTTGATATGCGTTGGCTGGCGCCTTGGGCACCACACAGTTCGTCCTAAAGAGTCGGCCGTGCGGGGGCCTGGCTTATAATGTCTTTTATACCTGTACTAATCCCAATTCTGTTAAAACGTTTGAACCGTTGGCGTAATCTGATTAGACGGTCTATCCGTGATGATCCCTGTTTCTAAAGGTATTTCCTAGTCGACAGGAGCAATGGCTATCGTTCTGCTGCCTCGGATCATGATTGGACAGCGCACTATAGCACGGAAGGCACACGTGCGAGCGGCTCACTGATATCCTGGCGTCGGTTATCTTGCCCCGGCTATACATCATCGCTGCATGCTTCTACAGCGAGCCATATTGTAGCGCTGTGCTAGCACATCACTATGCAAGGGTTGGCGCATGTTGGCTCAGCTGGATTTAGGGAATCGGGCTTCGTGTTTTCATAATTTAGTACCGTCTGCAGGCGTTCGCGCACTGGCCGAGTTCCTTTCTCTTTGTTTTCTTGATATTTTGCAACAGGGATGCCGGGACCTCCGAGCTTCTTCACCGGCGACGTGACCTGCTGTTCGGTGCTGCTGACAGTCACTTCGAAGCAGAAGCCGACGGAGGGAGTGACGCGTGAGTCTTGGTGGAAAGGCACTGCATTCGTGTAGCATTCTGCTGAAGAGCTTAGGGTTTAGGTGGCTGCTCAGATAAAAAGAAGAAAGACAAAACCTACTGGGTAATTTTACACGACTGACAATGTTCCTTGTTCTCCTTAGCAAAGTGTATACAAATTGAACGTGTACTCTGAATTCTCCGCTTTAATGCGATACCACGTAAATAATTTACAATTCACTCACACTGTACTTATACTTACCTGCAATACTCAAGACACTTTCTCTCCGAGGACTATAATTTCTACCTTACGTGTTTACATCCAATATTAATTTCGAAAGAATTACATTATAGCTCAAGTTTCTTCGTAAGTGAGAAAGAGTGATGCGTTCACTTTGCAATTTGCGTAAAAGAGGTTAGCTGATGAACCTACAGAAGGCGACCCTGATTCGTTCTATTCGCTACTCTGACTTCGGCGACTTCAATTGGAACACGCTATGAGGCAGCGCCGTCCACAACAACGTAAATGAAGCAAAAGAAACGGGAAGTGACTAGGGGCTCACACAGTGAGAAAGATAGATAGGTCATGGACTTCCTTAGGATTGCCAGGTAAGTAAGGTTAAATGGGATCTAAGGGGAGACCTTGGTAGAAGTACGCTTCCGGCTACTTCATTTCACTTCTATGCAAAAAAAAAAATAACTTGCTTTCAAATAAACAAATAAATAATTACATTACGAATGATACTTTAGAACGCCCAAACACTAACAGCTGTAATTCTTAAAGAAAATTTAAAAAATCACCACCCAAGCACTTTGTACAGATGGTTAACCAGCGAGGCTAAAACTTGCGGCCCCGGTGTTTATCTCTGGTTTAATCCTGACGGTTTATTAAACGACGGCTTGGTAGGCTGCTGGATCCTCGGTACGCAATTGCTGCTTGCGCTCGGCTGCACGAGCCTGTTCTTGTGCCCGGGCTGCAGCATCGGCACGGCGTAGACGAGCTCGTTCCCGTTTCTGCTTGAGGCGTTGCTGATCGAAAGCTGCCTGCTTCTCAGGAGTACGTATGACGCGTGGCCTACCCATTTTGGAGCCGAAGAGAAATTGCTTCGCGCGCACTCGGCTGCAGCGGAGAGCAACAACGTCACTACTGGCGCCTCCAATCGCGTGCCTCTCTCTCTCTCTCTCTCTCTCTCTCTCTCTCTTGGCCCATGCGCATGAGTTTGCGCCGGAGGAGTTTTCGATGTACAGGCGATAGACGGATGGACGAATCGGCTAGCCTTATACAACAGTGTAAAATTGGCCCTAGTATTTCGAATACATGTCCTTATGCATGAATTATAGTGAAAAGCCCTCAAGCATGCTGATACATTGCGACAAAGTCCATGCATGCTCAAAAATGTATGGCTGAAGTACTTATGTGTACACAGGAACACAGGTTCGACAAGATAAGTGAACTCAACCGCTCGTTATTTGAGTTTTTGATGCGCTGTTGGCTGAATAGTCGAGGTCCGGCAATATTCTCCCTGTAGCGCCCTCTCTAAAGGTCGGTCAATGCAAACAACACAGCCTCAAGAGCTAACAGCAGTCCGATCCTGTGTGTATTGATTGCAAACGCACGGTACACGTTTGATCGGCTCAGCTAGCTTACGCAGTACAACTCACACAAAATACGCGTGTGAAATGTGCGCGCCCATTAAAATAACTGGAATTTCAGCCCAAAGCAAAGCATTCATCATGCCCAGAAGGACCACAGGGTTACATCCCATGACAAGTTACACCTGCATCGCAAGTTCCTGCACACCCTACTTTATTGGCAATTCATAGCATGTTGTCCAAAACGTGTAACCATTGACTCGATTGCACCGCAGAGTACCTGGTGATGTACAAGAACTCCGAAGGAAGCTGGCGCTCGGTATACTTCCCGCCACATGCACGCAAGATGCTGCTGCGTGGCCTGCAGAGAGACACGCACTACGAGGTGCGTCTGGCCGCCTACAACCTCGAGGGAAGGGGACAGCTCTCCGCGCCGGCATCGTTCACCACTCTCAGGAGCGGTAAGGGGCTTCGATTTTGAGCATCCACAGCTGGACGTGAAGTGAATTGTGTCCAGGTGAATGTCAGCGTCTTGACAGCCGATCCCTATTTGTAGCTTCTACACAAAAAGTATATAGTATGCTGCAGTGGCTGAAAATCATACTCCGATTAAACTCTGCGCAGCTGCGAAGATAGAGGTGGTATTCGCTTGATCACAGATTGGAATCATAAAACAGCTTGCGATTTCCCTGTTTCCGTGCAGAGACAGGTAATTGCGATGGCGAAAGATATAATAGTCAAGACATGGACCGATTACTAATACGAAGAGTGAACTTCTTTGTTCGATGCGCCCAAATTTGCCGACGACAGCTTTATTTCGAACGTCGATCGGCGATATTTGTAAGAAAGAGAGAGCGTGTTTCTGATGTCTAAAATGTCTGTGCGCCGTCAGCATGTAAACGGAGTCAAACCGAAAACAAATAAAAGAAAAAAAGAAGAAAAATGAAAGCCGCTGGGGACTCCACCACTTGTGGCTTGTGTCCCGGGGAAACGTTGTGAATTAGCGAAACGATGATAACAACGGTGACGAATACTTTTTTCACGGAAGGCGTGCGCAATGCATATTTTGTGCCCAATGGACTGAACGCGTCAAGTCAGCAACGCAGCATCCGTTCCCATCAGCCAACAAAAACGAAATGCAAAAATGTCAACGCTTCCAAACCCTTGCAGGACCCAATCTGTGGCCTCCAGGGTTTGACACCCCGCTATAGAAGCCTTATATAACGAGGCCAGTATAAAAATCGACTAGCACGCTAATCTGGAGCCACTCGTGCTCATCTATCTTCTCTTCCTCTCTTTCACTGACCCGGTCTTTTGTTTTCGGGCTTTTCGCGCTTACTCTCGGAACTCCGTCGATACGCAGGCGAAAGGAGGACGCCCGCCACAGCAAACCTGGCCCCGGCCTCAGCTTCAGATATCGCAGCTGAATACGGCGTTGCTATGACGACGTATTCCTCTCGCGCATCGCGTTTAGAGAAGCAGTCTCGCCGAAACTAAACTTCCTATTCCCCCAGCTCTTTCTCAGGGCGTCGCTCCATTTTTTTTTCCCGCTCTCATGACACGTTTATATTTACTTTCTTTCCCATACCTTCCGACACGTTTACTTCCTCCGGTAGCAGCTGCAGGTGTTCCTTGCCGGTCGCTAGGCTCGAACAATATTGACGTGCTGGCTGCGTGTTTTTCCTTTGCCACTTTTCCTTTGCTTTCATGTTTGGTTCTTCATCGGCCAGGCTTTCTTGCGGACGCCTTGTTTTGACAACGCTGTATTTTACTGCGTTTTCTTTTTCTTTCCTTTTCTCCCGCCACTATCTCGCGTGGCTTTTCGCGCGTAAGATATGAAGCCGACTTCGTAACATAAGGCCAGATTTCAATGGAATTGCCCCCCGGGCGCTTTAATACGGAGATGCGCGCGTCCCATCACCATGTGTGCGATATCTTTGAGCCGGCACCCACTCAGTTCGCGTGTGTATAGGCGCATTCGCGCGCGCGTCTGCGGCCAGGTTGATGGAGCTTCCGTCCTTTTGGAAAACGTGCTACCGCCCGATCGCATACCACATTGTATGCTCACTGTTCATTCATGAGGCGGTCATCATTTCAAGGCAAAAAGGCAGCAAGCTGAATGGCGCAGACGTAGTACACGTGCGTACAAACAACGCAGGTTTCGTGGTGTCTATAATTTATCTGCTGTATTTAACGGAACATCCCACTGCTCATTATAAAGCCCAAAGGTGTATTTCAGTGTCGCCGTAGGACTGCATTATGCGTGCGTATATAGTTGTTCCGGAAGGAAATGCGACCGATGTAACGTGCACCAGCTGCTATGCGTCGTTCTGTTATTAGAAAGGCCGGCACAGAAGGAGTAGCGTTCTCTAACCCCACAAGTTTGCAATACTGCATGAGCCGCACGAATTGCTCCACGCACAGCATGTAACAAAATATTACATCATGCTTTAGTCAATCTTGGCCGACTTTCGGTACACGCGGCTTTCTATAGTCGAGTTCACGAAGAGTCTTGCGCATGTTTGTTGTGCACGCGTGCATTGGCGGCAAGTTCTTATTCACGTTTGCACATGAACTTGCGTCCTTACACCAACAGGCACTGTTGTCTTGCTCCCGAGACACAGCCTCCAATTAAGTGAGTGAGAGATAAATCGCATGCAACGTTGTTTTAAGAGTCTCTGCAACAGGCTACTCGCCAGCTTAGCTGTCTCTGTGCTTTCCCCTCGGCATACTTGTCTTTTGACCATTGCAAACGCACTCGCTCATGTCCGCTGAAGAACATGCGGAACTCGAGATTTTCGCTCGATAATAAAATAACGCTCCTACGTATTATTTTTTTATCATTTCTTTTATTTTGCTGAGCAGCCCCATCAACGTCCTTCTCTCAGACGTTCTGATAAGATCGAGTGTGTTTGAACGGTGGCTTATTTTATGATGGCCCAGTGCGTACTGTGACGATACAGTAAAGAAGTATATAAAGAAACGCGAGACATAACAAAGTATTTACGCATCAAAAGGGGCAAAGAGTGTGCTGCAGAGCCCTTTTTGACGTCAATTCTTCTTTATGGCATATTTCTAAAGCTTACAAATGCACGCCCTCTGAATGTGTCGGCCACCTCGGCTGCAGTGAACAGGTTAGTAAGGATGAAAGCAGGGGAAAATAGCGAAGAAGAATCCGGTTGAGGTAAAAAAACTCTACACATTTATTTTTCTTCTTCATTTCTCAAATGCTTTGCACAATTTCCTATGATTCTAGGTTGAATTAATATTGCCCAGCTATGAAGTGCAGAGCAGCAGACTAGAGCGAGCGACAGCTCAAGTCGACGTCTCTGCATTTCTGCAAATAAATTCGTCTCTTCCTCTCTGCATATATGAATCGGCGCGGACGACCCCATATTCTCTTTCTATTTTTTTCCTTTGAGATTGCAGCTTCAAGCTAACACTTTTGGTCGGTCTTCAAGCTTCGAAACTTTAGTGAACAAACTGAAGTAAAGCACAATGTGAGCTGTTTAAGCTTACTTTTGTCTAGAGAGACGCCAGGGAAGACCAACGGAAGCGCTTATAGCAAGCGCTGCGGACTTCACGTTATTACAATACAAACTAACGAGAAAGTCATTTGGCTCAATGAATTTATCTCTGGTCCATCCGCATCACACTGCCACCTAGGGGCAACAGAACCTACTGCAGCAATCCAAGCACTCGCAGGTTCCTGGGACGAGGAGGAGACGGTCGAAGCGGCGGAAGTGCCTTTCTACCTGCGCGCCCAAGTGCTGGTCCCCGTGGCCGTGTCTGTCGGCATCATCGTCATATCGGTCGTCGCCGCACTCGCCTACTACAGGAGAATGCTTGGTGGTCACGGTGAGCGCGCACTTACCTTTTTGCAATTTTTAATTGTTGTCCCCCTATGCAAGAAGCCTCAGGAACGAATCAGATATGTGAAAAATCTAACACTGTTTAACGCAATTCCCCAAAATAAATCGGAACAGTAGAGCACGCGTCTATTAGAAAACGTATATATTTGCCCACAGGCCAAATTCAAGGGTGATAGAGGTTGCGATTAGAAAAAGATCACAAATCTTTTCATCTAATTTAGAGTATTTAGACCCGAACTCGCTCAGGCGCAAAGTTCGCATTCGTAAGCGACTCTGGGTCGCTGTATTTCTCCATTCGCCGTTAGCCCTTTTTCTGTCTCAACCCTGATCAGCTGCTATACTTTGCCCAATGATGAGCAGCTGCACTGAAACTTTGGACAATCACGTATATAATTTCAATTACAGAAGTGAATATTTAAAAACTGAAAACTCTCTTTATTTTATCATATACATCGAAATCCGGGTAATGACTACAGACTAAGAGCTACAAAAGTGTAGCTTGAGTCCATCTGAGACCCAACATAATATCTGTAGTGGCTTGCATCGCTAAATTTTCCACATGGTCCCGATCACTCCTTGCTTCAGTGTCTGAGGTATGCGTCCTTTCATATGCACACCTCCTGTATGTCCGTCACTAATTTGATTGAATTCCGCACTGTTCGATTCTCTGCGCGCCCAGGGAGCCATGTGAAGTACGAGAGTTGCGTGCAGAGCCGGGAAAGCGGCCACTGGCAAGACGTGCGCGGCTCGAGGGCATCGTACGCACGGCGTAGCGTGGCCGAGTCGACCGTGTACGACACGCCGTGGGACGCGCAGGCCGCGCTGGCAGCCGCGAACCAAACCGTTTCTGTAAGTCTTTGTGTCAGCTCAACGAAAAGTGTGCCACCTGAACTAACCTGGAAGTTACTTGCTCCTTCATCAATACAAAGGCTGCACAGAACTATGAGCAACTATCACCCCTTTCTTGTCCCCAGCCGGTTTCGCTTTTTTTTTTTAATCATGCGTACTACGTATATACTATATGAGCAAAATACATGAGTGCTTTTTCTACTGTTTGGATGCGTTCTTGCACGAACTGCGCTTAATGATATCTTGTTTCCGAAGGATTGTGCGTCATCTCGATATGAGGTTCACAAAGATGTACTTGAAGTCTTGTCAACCACGGGACTAGGCTCTCGTCTGTAACGCTGGTACTTTGTGTGTGATTGTGTGATGTGTTGTTTATTCCTCTTTCGTTCTTTTTTCCTCCCCTTATTTCCTTCTCTTCATCTTTTTCTCTCTCCTTTTCAAGGAGGTGAGCGTGGTGTACCTTTTAGGAGACAGTTGCTAGCCCGCTTTTATTTCTCTTTGTGATGTTTGTATATATGCTCACATGATTATTTACTGCATATTGTTTGACAGGAAGATAGCGATGTGGATCAGAGAGCAAACGGGGATAGCCGATGTTCTAGTTGACATTAAGAGAAAGAAATGTAGTTGTGCAGGCCATATGTAATGCGTAGGGAAGATAACCGGTGGACTATTAGAGTTGCAGATTGACTTCCAAGGGAAGCGAAGCGCAGTAGAGGACGGCAGAAAATTAGATGGGGTGATGAGATAAGAAATTTGCAGCCGCAAGATGGAATTAGCTAGCCCAAGACATGTTAGCTAGCCCATAAACATGTGCTGCTGCTGATAATGATGACATGATTAATAGTAATAATAATAATAATAATAATAATAATAATAATAATAATAATAATAATAATAATAATAATACACGCGAAGTAACGCATTCTTTAATTCTTTCAAGAAATGCTCTAGGGTTGAAAGCACACCGCTTCCATCTTCGGCATAAAAGGGCTTAGGCAAAAGCTATGCTTTCCCGTTTCTCTTTATACCGAATGTTAGCCGTTTTTGCCTGTACATACATTCCTTTAGTGCGCGTACAACTGTTTTTCTTTGCGCTTCGTCCATTTGTCTTCAATGACCGCCAGCAACACTGAAACTGTAATGCCCCGGGCTCGCTTCTGATCGCTCACCACGCGTTTCTCTCTCCTCCGCAGATATACGACGGCAACTACCCACGACTCAAAGGACATGGCTCCAACTCCCACCTCGCTCTAGACGCGTCTTCCTCTTCGGACAAAAATCAGTGACGCCACTTAGCGCGACGCTGCAATTTTCTAACACCACACCCGTCTTCCGCTTTGTAACGCGCAGCTAGCACCTGCACAAGTGAGAGCTAAAGACAGGAGCCAGTAGACGTTTTTTACCTTATTCTGGAGGCGTTGTCGATGTCGTTTTTTAACATGTTTAAGTGTATCTTCCGAATATCTTGCGTCGCGAAGCATGACCAAATGCTTAAGTTGCGATCCTTCTCACCGCCTACGAGAGATCCCCAATTATCAAATGTGGGCAGAAACGGAGCGCACCGGCAATAGGCGAGAGTGCGCAAATATTCTGGCCGATTTGCATGCTGCAATCGTCAGGACTCAGTGCGTTTCGGCTGGTGATAATTGCGAGGAGCATTACTTCCAAAATGCCTGTGAATTAGCACTGGCAAGATAGACGCATCAATATTTTTGCTGATCACCCTAAGCCTAACATCAGACCTGAGGGCAGCAAGAGTGGAATGGCAGGCAAGAAAGTTAATTCTCAACTGCCGTGCACGCTACGAAGGTGACACGTGGTCCTCGTGATAGGAGTAAACCTAAGAAAGCCCACAAACATAAAATGAACGGATTGTGTGATTTGCATAGAAGAGTGTTAACTGTTGATATGGCGAACTGAGAAGTCACGCACGTTACGCTTTACTAATGGGGGTGGGTTTTCTGTGTCGAAACATATCGATAGCCCGTGGACGGTGTTCAGCTCTGAGCAATGTGTAGCTTACTTTCAAAGGCCCAAAAGGAAAAATAGCTGCCTCCTTTAAGTGGTCTATGCAAGAAGCAATGTCTTGGGGTGCGTGTCCTACGTGTTTTTGTACGCTTATTAGCGATATTCGTAACAAGAGAGTGGCTCTTGTTTGACGCGAAGTACTTGAACGTTTCGAACATATCAGCTTGCATTGTCGTTACGAAACCACGAAAAAACATATGCTTGCAGTTTGTAGGGAAGTGAGAAGGGTCATTTTTGTTGTTATTTGTGAATATTCCACGAACCTAACAGCAGCCAATTGTAGTTGTTTGAAGAAAGAGATTTTAACCAAACCCGTTACTAGCATACTGTTCCCCATCCAGAACACCTCCCTCCCTCCCGCCGAGAGTATTGACTGTTCCCCACTTCAAAGCGCGGAATGTTTGTAGCAGGGTCTCTTACATTACACACTGAAATGTTTACTGTTCACAAAAGGTGTAAATGGCGGTTGTTAACTCTGTGCCATCTACCGGCTCGTGTGTCATTGCAGCACATGATATTCGACACCTCTGACGTTGATCTGGCTACTCTTGACACTATAGTCATCCTGAGAACGCTTGAAGTTTGTTGGACAGGAGGTTTATCTAGCTTCCTATCTTACCTAGAGGCAGTCTAGCACATTCACGTTATGGAGCAAGCCACTATCGCACTATGTAGACAACATGCAGCGAGGATCCACTCTAAGCCATATTTCGAGAATGCAACCCTCTTGGCATTTTGGGCCAGTGCAGCTTGAACGTTTTCTGATCTTTGCTGATGACAATGTTCCCCACCTGCCTAGGAGTTCCTTTAACGCATTTTCTGTTTTAGGCTTTGCAGACCAACCATTTTTAATGCAGTTGTTGACAGAACCATGTAAAAGGCATAGTGGAGCTGAAGTTCTGCAAGAAATTTTAGATTGTTATACTTATATAATGCGAAGAACTTTAACGTTACAGAACATTCCAGGCAGGAAACAAGCGCTCTCAATTTTAACACATTTGGCCTGAGACTAAATGTATACTCAGCATGAATTCGTAATACGTGTATTAAACGTGTACATCACCGTCAAATAAATTGTTGCCGTACTATGAATGTGGAAAAGAACGTGTTTATCCCCAACTTCCGCTAGAAGAGGCAAGGGCAAAAGTTCCCTCGGCAGAAAAAGAAGCGCGCGGCAACCTCAGAATTTTCGTATACTTAGATGGAGTGGAATGCGCATAATAAAGGCGACTTTTTAAACTCCCAATAACAGCTCGCACTTCGCGTTCTGCTAACTACTTAGCAGTTTGGGCCCCGCGTATCCTCGACTAGCTCACCGCTGGCGCTTTAGGAATCACTTGTGTGCTGATAAGTGCGCTCAGTTCTGCGCGCTTTAGAAACAGCGCCAAACGCGGTGCACGTAGAACAGGAGACGTCAGATGAAAAACAAAAGTTCCGACCGAAAATTGAATATTCTCACGCCAACTATTTTACCACACTAATTGAATGAAGCCATGTGAGACAAGTAAATGAAGCGTCGCATCTTAAAATTTTAAGGGCGCTTGTACTGGAGCATCTCCCATGCTCAAGTCAGCCACCTTCTATCACAGTGGAACAGAGTGCGCTATTATCGTGATTTTTCAGAAGAATTCTGTAGGAATTACATGACTAAAGCAGCAGGCCACCGAAGAAAATAGTGAAACAGCCGTTGGGAAATGAACTCCTAGAGAAGACAAATACTCTCCGAGTTCAGTCCATCTGTGAAAGAAAGCACTCCAGATTTTAGCCTCGAAGAAAAATACAGAGTATAGCGGCACCACTGCAGTGCTGCTGACTGAAGCAATAGAAGCAAGCAAATAGAGTCATTTGCGGGCGCTTGTCTGAATAACGACATCGCATCCATCCTTCCCACCACAACGAAGGGTTTCCTTTCTCGACAATGGCTGACGCCCTCCCCGCCGAATTTTGAAGAAGAAACGTCTGACTTGCAACCGATAAGGGCGGATGCTGACAGGGAGGATTGAACGAAGAATAAGCAGACAAAACGACACAATCTCTCTCCAGCTGAAAGCCAAGAGAACTAGGGGAACACATTCCGCTCATTGATTCTCTTCCTGCCTCAACTTTTTTTTTTCGCATATAGAACGCCCGCAGAGGGAACGAACAGAAGGAAGTAAGGTAACATACTGGAATCAAAAGAAGGGCCGCTGCTGCGACAACATCTGAACAGCCTTAAAGTGCTGTTTCTTAGTTCGCTGTTTCCTTTTCTCGAGTTCCATGCGCAAAAAAAGGAAGGAAAAGAAAAGGTAATAATATAGACGAGCAAAGCAGAGGAATCTTCACAGCCGCGTTCTTACTGCGGGGCACACTTGAAGATCCAAGCAAACGTTCACATAGACGCCCACTCAATTGCAAAGGAAGCACCGCAAGTTGGGTGCGGTTTCCTTCAAGCGTGGCCCATAGATGGGGCGCCGAGAACCTTGCCAATCTCAAGTTTTGAACTCTTAGCTTTATATTCCAAGACACTTTCTTTTTTCAGGATTCTATAACAGTTCGCTGTTGAACATTTTCTTTTCTGGAATTTCCAAGTTCTAACTGCGGACTCTTCCACTTCTATTTAACTTTCTACACTTCTTCAAAAGAAACGTATATAGCGCCGGGGATCGTACATTTCTCAGACGACCACGCTGCCAGCAAAACATAGAGTGGGCTATTTCTCTTTTTTTACGCACTGCTTTTCCGGCTTTCGTGGTGCAGCGTATTATTTTACGTTTTCTTTTTCTTCATTCTTATTTTTTCCTGAAAAGTTGAGCTGTGGAGACCCTGCTGACCACATTTTCTTTTTCAGCCACTGTGTGCTTTCTCTTCGTTCAGTGGTACTTAACATATCGTACAAGAGGTCTGCCATCAGTTCTATTTATTAGGCTTTTATGTGTCTTCAGAAGCTGTCCGCGAGAAAAAAAATTTTGAATTGGTAGTTCTGGATTTTATTCATCTCCAGATCTATTCTTTTTTTTTTTTTGTACTTCAAAAGGCGATGAATTTCTCCAAGCGTGACAGCCTAAGTTTCTTTGTGCGGGCCTACAGGGCTTCCTGGAGAGCGCTCATCTTTATACAAGCTCGAACACATGCTTTTCTGCCACAGCGAAGATAATTAGGACTAACGCGATCGTTTTCTTTTTGAATGAAGGCTGAGCAAGAAGGAAGAATTAAAAAAAAAATCATGCTTAAAGCTGGTTTTTGTGAAAGTCAGTAGTACAGCAGAGAGAGGATAGAAAATATATAAGATGAATTATACACTTTGAAAAAGAACTCGTCTTCGCCCTTCCAGTCGGACTGGCGAAAAGTATATACAATTAGAAAAAAAAGGAAGGACCTCTTCTGAGCGCCATTTTCCGACGGCAGACTTAATCTGGAAGGCGCAGACATGCGGTTGAGTGCACGCAAAGCGCATTATCCTTCTTTTGCTGAACTAACGAGGAGTTTAGGACTGACCGACATGTTTATTTCTCCTCGAGAACTCAAACTCTGTACTCCGCGCAGCGCGCTAAATGGCATCTTTTTCTGAGGCCAGGAGGTTATCTCGAGCGTATAGCACGACTTGGAAAGCGAATACAGCAAACACAGTATTTCCGTTTTCCTCCTAGAATCAAATGTCGAAATTCCAACTATATAGACCTGCTCTATGCCATAAGGCCCGATGTATTCCATTAAAAATGAGGAACGCGAGAGCACGGTGGGAGCTTGGCGACGACTTCAAATCGACAAGCTACATCCCTAAGAAGCGGAGCGGCTCTACGGATCCCCAAGGAAACGTAAGCTTCTCTCCTTTCAGCATTGTAAGCCATTTGAGAGACTGTTTGTTGTTCGAGGGTATCTTGGGGACTTTCTTCATTTACGTGGGATGCGATATTCGGCTGCAAGATTGTGCGCGAGGAAAGATGAAGTGCAGCGACGTTACGTAATCGACGCCGCTAAAGTTTTCGCGACACACTGATATGGCATGGTATGGCTGATAAATTATTTGATGAAAATGGTGTGGCCGATTATGTCGGCCCCTTGTCACTAATTTGAACAATCACTAACAACGGCCCTTGTCTATATTGAACGCACAGACAGTATAATTACAGGTATATTTTGATTGCGATAGCCAATAATATAGACACACAAGGCGCATTTCTACAATCGCAGTCGCCATGATGTTCCACATACAGTGCAAGGGCGATAACACCGTCCCCGCGCGCACTACGCTGTATATGTGTGAATGAAGGCGTGGGAGGAGAGCCGATGATCGCGGCTCAATCTCGCCCGCGCGGGAGGGAGGAGAGCGAGGAGGAAGCGCGCCGTCTCCCGTCGTGCGTGAGGCACTCAATGTTGCGAGGCACCGGGGGTGAGGGGAGGGAGGCGGAGCGGCGTTCTACTCCGGCTGCAACTGGGTACGTGGCGGCTGCGCGCGGTCGCGCGGCCGTATCTTGAGAGCGATCTGCGCTAGGGGCAGAGTTCGCCAGGCGCTCCGAAACCACCACTAAAGGACTATCCCAAAATTTGGACGCATCAGCGCCAGCGTGATCCCTTGTGTCGGCGTAAGACTTCCTCCCCTTCAGAAGTGGACCATAAAAGCACGGTTAGGACCAGGAATGTGGCTCTGAGCACAATATCCTTGTACGCCGCTCAAATCAGAATGAGGCAATCCCGTATACTGATTCAGTAAGAAAAATAGGTAAACATCACGTAGATGATTCCCGCACTAAAAATATCAAATAAATTAGCAAGATTGTTGCACACGCTGTTTCATTTTCTTACTTTGGGGGGGGGGGGGGGGGACTATGCTTGACGTATATTTATGATTATGGCTATGTATAGGAAGTACTGAAGAGGTATCAATAGTAATTAAAGTTAACAAAAGAATAACACGTATAATTACAACTAAAATGAAGACTAAATAAGACTCCTTAAGAATAATGAATAGTAAGGAAGCCTAATGGAGATTAATGAATTAAATACCTGCTCAAGAGAAATTAACGTTAAATAATAAACTTACGTTTATTTAAGCTTCATTACAATTCATTAAGGCTTATCAATATGAAGTATAATTAAGGTGATTTAAACCTAATTTCGATTGAATAACATTAAATTCATCAGGGCGAATCAGTATCATTTAAGAGCAATTGCTTAAGCCTAGTTAATATTAATTACAATATAAACATTATAACAGTCAAGATTAATAAGGGTAATACATATTAATTCATTCTAGATTACCCAAACTCAAGTTAATTACGATTACAATAATTTCCCACCATAAGACTATTTCCGACTAATTAGGTTCACCAATTGGGTGATTGCGACAGGCCATTGGGGGGGGGCGGGGGGGGGGGCAATAATTGCAGCACATTGCGTCACCCTTATTAATTTATTTATTTATTTATTTATTTATTTATTTATTTATTTATTTTCGATGCCCTCAATAGCCGAGGCATTGCAGAGGAGAGTGGGTGAAAGCATATAAACTAAGAAAATAACAGAATGAAACGTGCAGCATTATACAGTATTACGACAAATTGTAAAAGTGAAATGAAATACAACAGAATGATGAGAGAGAGAGAGAGAACAACTTTAGTGAAAATGCCTGCAGAGTCAGGTACTAAAACAGAATGGTACTAAAATAAATATAACTGAACTGAACAGAAATAAACATAGCGTGTTATACAATACTAGTGGAAAATATAAGCATAAGAGAAATTCGGGAAAGGAAGAAAAAGATAACTGAAGAAACAAAACGTGAAAAAGCAAAAAAAAATTGCAGGCATGGCGACACATGTAAAAAGAAAAAGAAAGGAGTGGGGAGGAGAGATACACGAGATGATTAAGTAGGGCTATCACAATGCGGGTGCGCAGATAAAGAATGGGAAAAAAGAGAATGATCAGAAATGGAAACAATTTCGTCAGGTAGGTAGTTCCAATCGTTTGAAGTATGCGGTATGAAGGAAAAATAAAATGTGTTTGTGTTACAAAAAATTCCTTTAACTTTGTGTTTATGGTCAATCCCTGATGAGCGATAAGTGGGTGGCATGATGAGCTCGGTACGTAGTGATGAATGATGGAAGACCTTATGAAAGAGGCAAAGGCGGGAATACGACGCAGCAGTGACAGAAATGGCAGCGATAGAGATTGTTTCATTGCTGTTGTACTTGTTGTACGATGGTAATTAGAAAGAATGAAGCACGCCGCGTTATTCTGGATTAATTCTAGAGACCTAATTAAATTTGCGTGATGAGGGTTCCAGATTGCTGCCGCGTATTCTATCTTCGAGCGCACAAGAGTTTTGTATAGAAGCATATTGACGGGAAGCGGGGCTTTATTGAAGTTACGTCCTAAGTATCCTAATGTGCGGTTAGCACTGTTTACTGATCACATTAATATGGGTATTCCATGTTATGCTGTAGGTAATAGTAACCCCCAAGTACCGGAATGATGATACATGGTAGAGTTCGATGTCACCTAGTTTGTACGTTGAGGAGCTATCGTAGTGCCGAGAAACAGTCATTAGTTTGCATTTGTTAAGATTTAAATTCAGTAGCCAGTTATCGCACCAACATACTGCCAGATGCCCGAAACACTGCAACACGTACTATGCGACTGCCCAGCATATATGCTGGAGCGAAGGACGCTAGACAGTTTCCTAGCCAGCGTTGGCAGACAACTACTGTCGGAGGAAGCTATCCTCGGCCCATGGCCTGACACTGCAATTTCAATGTGTGCAACAAAAGTATTGTTGCAGTTCCTGCAGGACACCAAGCTCGACGAGCGGCTCTAGCGAGGCAACTGTCTCATGTACATAAGCACTCACCACTTCTCTTATCATCATCATCCATCCCAATACTTTCACTCCCCTTCCCTCTTCCCCAGTGCAGAGTAGCAGACTAGAGCGCACTAGCTCAGGTCGACCTCTCTGTCTTTCCTATCAATAAATTCTATTCTATTCTCTATGCAATGTTATTTAAATCTGTCTGGAAGATATTTCTATCGTCATCGTTACTGATTTCCCTGTAAAGTACACAGACGTCGGCATACAAATGCGCAGAAGAAGAAACGCAATTAGGCAAACCGTTAATATACATTAAAAAACAGAAGTGGACGACACAGTGAGCCGCGGTGGGCGCAACTCGGCCACTCAATCAATGATTCGTTGCGTGAGTGCAAGACGATTGACTGAAAATAATGCTTACGCATTATCTAATGATTCCCACTATAGGAAGTTTCTGCAGTAGTCTCTCGCAATTATGAGTCTAAACTGACACATCCTGATTTAAAGAAATAAAGTGGAAGTGAAAGTGAAGAAAGGTTTCGGGAGACAGCACCATATCCGATTATGTACGACAAGACAAAACCTTAATACGAGGACGCGGAGGCGACACCCAGCACCTCATTCTCCTTGTCTTTTTTAATATGGCGGCGCTACAACATAAGGGAGCCCACCAGCGTGATTATGATCACAGTTTCAAGGACGTCGTTGTCGTCACCTGGCATGACTCGCGTTAAGAACGGGGGCCGAAGGACGTAAACGTAGCGCCGATGCGTCAGCAGGCGAAGAAAACAGCGCGCTACATCTCGCACCTACACACGCGGAGTAAAGGAGAGGAGGAAGCAAGACTTTTACGTTGCAATGTGATCGTGCAGAGTGGCGCACAGCAAGTCAGCGTGGCCGCACTGCTGCAGCAGCAGCGTTTTACCGCGGGCGTTTTTTCCTCCAATGTGGCCGTCTGTGAGTGTGTGTGTGTATGTGCGTGCGTTCTAAGCGTCTTACTAAAATTGCAGTCCCCACTGCGATTTTTAGGCCTCGCAGGCGCTGGTAGCAAGGTGATATCTGCGTCTATCAAAAAAGCGTTACCTTTCGACATCAGGCGGCGTCGCGAGACAGTTCGCTATATCGAGACATAATGCGTCTTGCCTGCTAAGAAAATGCAGAAAAGTGCTGCGAGCCAGGAAAAATAAAAAAATACATATATACGTGTAAGGAACAGGTGCAGCCCTGGTGTGCGTGCTGCGCTCGTTAGTGCTGTCATCGATTTATTGACTAACATGGCCGCGGAGAGCGCCGGATGCACTCGGCAGGGTGAGATCCTCTATGGGAATCGCATATCGTAATGCATGGTGCTAGAACCGCTTAGACAAGGCATTTTCGAGTTCCGAGCATTCTAGGGTACTACAAGTATACTTGGCAATAATAATAATAATAACAATAATAATGCTGTGAAGGACGTAAAGAAAAAATTCTGGCAGCAGCGTCATCATTTTTCTTTGTCTTTCTGGTACACCTTTCTTTAGCTTTCCTTTACTGCTTTTATCGTAAACATAAAGAAGAGTACATGGTATCAAGTTCCTTGCTATAACTGCGATTATGTCGGCCCCTTGTCATCTGTGACTGCTGGGTTCTTCCGCATGCACCGTGATGCATGACCAATAGAACTTACACGTGATTGCAAAATATATTATATATATATATATATATATATATATATATATATTGTTTATCTTCAAAACCACAAAGGTTGCTGCATTTTGAATTATTTATACATCTCTTTGAAATGCATGACACAAATTAAGTGCCGCATGTGACATTACAAAAGTTAAAACAATATATTACCAGAAACGCACAGATCAAATTTTAAATCAATGTTGGAAACAAAATTACCTCTGCACACCTATAGAGTGGCCCTCTTAAAATGCACCGATGCTACTTTGCGATGCTAGGAAGCTCGCAGGCCTCGAAAAAAACGCCGACCACCGCCAGTGTTAATCAAAGTGCGACGCGAAAACACTAAGCCGACTGGCACTTCGGTAACGATAAACAACGAATAAAATAAATCGGGAGACGGCAACGGACGAGCAGCGATAGTGGGCGTTGCACCGTCCTCATCCCGAATCCCCTTAGCGATTCCCCCCTCCCTCGCATCTCTCCCCCAGAGTCCCGGAAATCGGATTGTGTCATGCTAATGCACGCAGCCATGGGAAAGCGCCATCGCCGCTCAACAGGTAAGCGCTCCCAGACGGGAAATTCCGCCTCCTCTTACGCTTTCTTCCTTTGGTCAGAAGCACTAAGGAAATGCCATGAAAAGAAGGTGTGAGATACTGTTAATTGTGTCGTCTTCATTTTTATTCATTTTTATTTTTATTCCTCTCGAACATTTTTCTGTGTCTTTACTAGGATGTATCAGGCTCGTATGTTTCCATATATACATCTCAAAGTTGCTCAGTCTCGCGCGAGGCGCCTTTTCAAAGATGCTCAGATTTCGCTTTATGGACGGCTTTTGTAGTTTCGGTGGTTTTGCCTTTCGGCGACCTCGTCGCGCCTCTGCCGCTAACTCCTCTGCTTGCCCAGACCATCCCCCGACTCTTTCCCTGTCCCCCCCCCCACGCCTTCTTGAGGTCCAATTGTTGAGCCTCGGAGCTTTCACCGCTGCAGCCGCTGGCGAGAGCCCCGCGCAAGGTGCACGTGCGCAGGCACGCCGTCTTCGTTTGCGGCTTTGCGAGCCAGAGTTGAGGCAGGAAAGGCGCACGCATCGATTTTTCTCGCGTCCGTCTCCAAGACGACAGGGAGACACCGGCGACAAAGCTCCTGGGACATGAGCAAGAGAACGAAAAGAGCGAAGAAACAAAAAAGGAAAACCCTGAGAAGGAAGAACAAAAGTAAGCGCTTAAGAGTGAAGAAGGGAAAAGCCGCTAGACCGCTCAGAGCACGACGGGGGCAGGCAAGACCATAATCACGTCTCGCGAATAAAATTCGCGCGGGCCCGCGAAAGAAAAACAAGGGCGTCGACCAAGCGCGCGACGGGCACAGAGGTGCAGAAGCCGGGTGGAAGTTGCAGAAGCAATCCTACATGTGCATTTCAACGCCCTCGCTGCCAAGACAAATTGGCGTCGTCTCTTGGCAGGCTTTGCTTTCTTTTTCTCAAACTGTGTCGAACTTACCTTTTAGTTTTCTTGCCTTTGTTATATTTTATGCGTCAAGTTTCGCAGAGTCTTTTGTTTTGATAGAGTTAAACGAGCCTCCACCTCGCGCTCGTTCTTCTTTTTTGTTCCGATCTCTAAACTGGCGCTGCCTCGCTCTTGGCCTCGCCCTTTTGTAGTGAAAGGGAGCCCCCCGTGTTCGTCTTCTCCTGTCTCGCGCTACCTTATTTATGGAGCCAAATTCCTCCTGAGAGATGTCCGTCCGAGTAGTGTTCCATGTACCGCGCACACGATCTCGCTGCGCAATATACATGGCTGTGCTGCCGAGAGAGAAAAGAGACGGCGGAAGAAGCCGGACAGGGCGAGATCCAAATGGTTATTTCCTTCGTGCAACCTCTGCAATGTCTTTCGGGCCCCTCGCTTGTTCTTGTTCTCGAGCATTCTCGTCCATCTGTGCCTCAAGCCTGTCTTTGAATTTCCGGCGCTCTTCGGCAATGCCTTTTATACCTTCGCCCTCCAGTATACCGTAATTTTCGTCGGTGAGATTGTTCTCCAGGCTCCACCATCTCAGTGTAGTTTCTTTTTTCTTTTTTCACTTAAGTTTTTAGAATGTTTGAAAGTGACTTAAATTCAGTTTAGATTGCCTTTTCAGTATCATACTTTCTTATACCTCTTTGTTTCAATTAACTTAGGCGCGTAGTTTTCACAGTGCCCCTGTTGAACCTTTTTTATCTTCCTCTGTTTGATATCTCTACAGCCTCTACGCTTAGGAATGGGTCAACCATAGTTTCGCATTCGCCACCAACGTCGCCCCCACCTCCCGAGCATTGTTCGAGCTTCTTGTTAAGTTTTCCAGGCAGCCACTGAAACACGACGTCGTGCCCTTTCGTGATCATGTGATGGTGTATTTCTCGTATCTCCGACACGAGTTGTTCACAGGCCATTGCGGTATCTCCGGCAACGACTTCGCCGACGAAGCTGCTAGGAAAGCACACGAAGGAGCAACCCTTGTTTCTATACCTTTATCGCGGACTGACGCAGCCCAACACTTAGGCAAGCTAGCCCACCGTATGACATTGGAGAAGTCGCACACACCTGAATTCACTCAACATCGATTGCATTCCCTCGATCCATCTATGCAACTGCGGCTGTTACCAGGGCTTCCGCGTAATGAGGAAACAATTCTGTGCCGCTTACGCTTGGGCGTCGCATTCACGAATGCATATACCTTTTTGATTGGAATGGCTGATAACGCCGAGTGCAATGCCTGCGGTGTCGATGAAACTATAGAACATCTACTGTGCTACTGCCCATCTTTTGAAAATGAAATACAAGATCTCTGCACAGCTCTCAACCAGTTAGATAGAAAACCGTTCACCTTGAACAAGATCTTGGGACCATGGCCTCGCATGTCGCAGCTACAAAAGGCCACAAAAGCGCTGCTGCGATATTTTAAAGCTACCGGATTGAGTCAGCGTCTGTGATCCGGACTCAGTGAATGAATGATATCCCCAGTGGACTTTCTCTTCTTTTAAACTTTCCGTCCCCTTTTCCCTTTCCCCAGTGTAGGGTAGCCAACCGGGCTCAGTCCTGGTTAACCCACCTACCTTTCATTTATCATGATCTGAAGTGAAGGCGCTAAAATGACGGAGGACAAAGAAGAAACACACACACACACACAGGGCGTCCTCCGTCATTTTAGCGCCTTCACTTCAGATCATGCTTAACCAACACGCCCAACTATCCATCCTAACTTCATTTATCATTTGCTCTCTCTCTCTCTTGTTAAGTTTTCCAAAGTCACGGCTTGGGCGGTCGGTGGCTAACGCCACAACACGAGTGTCGTTTAATTCCTGATCTTGCTTTTTCTTCTTTCGTTTTTTTTTTTCTTTACTCTATTACTTATTTCCTCTATGTGACACGTCGCCTGCGTTCTTGAAACGTGGTTTGAACCACCATCCCTCCAGTGCAAAACGGTCGTTCTCTGTTTTATGTCACTATGTGCACAACTATGGAGGCTAATGCTGACATCGACAAATTATCAGTTGAATTCCTACGGATGCTTGCAAGTATCAAACGTTTGCGACTGGCAGGTACATTGGCTGACTGCCGTGGCCAGCAAGTTTGAGGCATCAGCCCGACCCTATCATTGCTGCGCTGGCCGCTAAATCGTTCAATACTTCATTAATATATCTCATTTTTCGGCGGGGAGGAGGAGGAAAGTAAGGGAGAAGGCAGGGATGTTAACCAGAACTGCGTCTGGTGTGCTGGGGAAGGGAAAGGAAAACAGAAAGCTGAGAGAGAAGAAGAAATGAGGCGTTGAGTTCGCGGAGAGCATCCCTAAGTCAAAGGCGTTCCCACAGGCCAGTCGCCTTCAAGAAACACAAAAGTGCCTTCGCAGCCTCGTGGGCCAACGAGCGATGTGGACGGCGCACGAGCATAGCACCTGCACGGACAATGGCAGATCGTCCAGTGTTTGTCTCTGACTGAAATCGACGACATTGGCCTAATAAGTGCTCGACGTTCTCTTCGCTGCCGCAAACGTCGCACTGTCGGTCATTCCAATCAATGTCGCTTGTACCTTCGTAAAGGCCACTCCCAACCACAGCCGGCACAGGAACGACGCCTCAAGTCGATGAAAGCCTGGTGGTGGCAGCGCTACTGGGACCTTGTCCTCGTCCCAGCAGCGCTGCCTCCAAGCAGTTTTATATTCCGATCAATGTTTTTTTTTTCTCTTTTTTTTTCTCAATGCTACACGCTTTTAATGACCGAGAGTTAGATGCGGCGACGCCCTTTGCCAGCGACTCCCTCTTCAGCTCTTACATTGCCCTTGTTTTTAAATAAAAGGAATACGTGCAAGCTAAGATCATTGTCACCGAAGCGTCCATCTGACGGGCAAATGAAACAGAAACAAACAAAGGCATAAAACGAGGAGAACGGAAAGACAAACAGACGAAGAGTTAACTGAGAGAACGAATCACGACTCCACCAAAGCCACATCTAAACAAATATGAGAAAGTGTGAAACCAGGAAGAATCGGGGAAAATTGGCGGACAGTGACTGTTGTTCACGGCAAGAAAATCAAGGCGAAAATGAAACAAAATTGACGTAAGACAAATGAAAGAAACAAAATTGTGAAAAACGAAACAGACACGAAAAAGAGATTCGGGAGATAGAGGCACGGAAGTTGAACGCCGCGTTCGTTCGAGCTCCCAGGCGCGAATTCGATTCCCAATTTCGTCGCGTCTCACTGGTTTCGAAGAGAAAATGAGCAGAGAGCTTCCCGAACACACGTCGACGGCAGCTGAGACCGCACGCGGACGCTATGGGACGATTCCAGCTCGCACCCGCCTCTTCCGCAGAGAGGAAGCGACGGAAAATGTCATTTTAAAAGCCCTCGCCACCGACGTCACCCCCACAACGTTCTTCGGGCTTCTTGATAAGTTTTCGAAAGTCGTGGCTTTTACGGTCGGTAGCTCCGCGCGAAACGAGCACTTCGAACCGAAAATGAGTGCCCCGGGAAACCGTTCATGGTTGCTCGCCATACATTCAAATTATCGCCGGTCGCGACGTACGAGCGGAAAGAAGAAAAGAAAATGGTTCTGCCAATGGCGCGGTATATTAAGGGCATATTTCTCTAAGGTGACAGTCGTACCCACTCGCGTGCCGCAGTCGCTCGCTCTTTGGCTCTTCTCGGGCCAAAAAATAAAGTGTAGGAGGACTCCGCTCGTTGGCGCTTAGTCCGCATACGGAGCATCACGCATCTGTCTTGCCAGAAAAACAACCTCATTTTATTATTTTTCATCAGTCTTCATCTTTTTGTTGTCCCGACTGTTTTCCACAGGTCTGCTCATTCAAAAAGTAAAACAAGAAGGAGAGATTCCAATTGATGGTACCATAAATTCATAAACATTTAATGTTGAACATGCTGCCTTGCACGTCATCCTTCATCTCAGCCTTGTGGCAGTGAAAACCGCTGTTATCGTGCACCCTCGCCATTCTTCTTTGTGGTTCCTCTTAAGAAACATTAAAAGCAAATAATCAAAATTTTGTAGGCTCTTCAGATATATTAATTGCACATACGGTAATAATATCGTGTCCTGATTTTTCAAGTATCTTCTTGCGGCCAGTAATGCGAAGGCGTGTAATAATTTTTGGCCGCAATTACCAGGGTCTGCAGCGACAATGCGCGGTTGCGCAAAAAAATTAACAGCTAAACAGACAAAGAATGTTCTATCTGTGTCGCCGTCCATCCCGTTTTAAAACAATGCCGAAGTGCAAACCGCCGTGCTACGGTTGATCTCCACGAACGAATCCCTTTGTATATTTTCGCCTGGAAACATCCTCGTTGTTCGTAGAGAACGCTTCCCTAAAACATTCAGACACTTTTTTTTTTTTTTGTAACCCGGCATGTATTTCCAGAGTTGCCTTTTTTTTTTTAAGGGATGACCAGTTAATGAAGTTTGATGCCGCATGTAAATGGGGCTCGTATACGCAGCCCAAGCATGATCTCGATACCAAAATTGACTCTTTACAAATAATATTTCTATTTCATTCATTATAGTATTCATTATGTGTGCGGTCTAACTGGTAAGTGAGTAACTATATACACGTTCTTTTCTTTGTTAATCCTTTTACGAGAATTTGTAGCCGGTGCAAGAAGGATTTCTATCCTTCCGCTTTCTCAAATCCCTCTGATGCCTTGCTGGTTTGTCGAAACTCATTATGTTCACATTAATAACGCGAAATCGAGTTGTTTGCAGTAAATAAGCACACGGCCACATCATACTGTAACAGTCAAGATGACACAACATTAGAAGGTGACACACAAACCTAGTGCGAACAAAACCAGTCACAAGATGTACGACGAAATTCACCAAAAACCGCACAAAAAGCAGCAGTACAAACAAACAAACAGGGCACAGCGGCATCGGAAAACATTTGTTTACTCAGATTTTTGCAAGAGATAACCGTAGGTATAACCAAAAGATAACCGTAGGTATAACCACCTAACGTGGTCTTTCCCTGCATTAAAAAGAAATTCGATAATAGATGGAATGTTTGAAGTCACTTTAACAAATTTATGATTTTTTTTGTCAGCTAGTAAACCTTCTAAGCAAGCCAATTCTAGTATCTATGGAAACCCCCTCACGGACACGCATAGTGCTTGTTTCGGTGAAGTCGTCCAAATTTGCTGAACATTTTGCAGGACTACTCCTCGCGTCCTGATTCTCAGGTACAGTGTCGCCTTTTTTCTGGCAAGGATTCCCATTAAACCGCACTCAAAATCCCATGGAACGCGTTAAATGGTCTTGCGAGTGCGCTAAGGATTCGCTTTGAGAATTTCAAACAGAACAAAGTTCAAGAGTAGTTAAACCATTACTATGGTTGTGACGCGGGAAATACGGCAAAAGCACTGATAACACAATTGTTTAAGTCGAAAGGAAAGTGCTTATTTAGTACCTTTCAAAAATGCATGTTTTATGTATGTAAATGTGCCAGCTGGAAGGTCTTTGAATGTGTAGTAATTTCATCATAATTTCTGCGCAATGGAACACAGAGATATCGTATAATTTTAAAAATATTCAAAATCCGCTAGAATTCCTTCTTTATAAAGACCCACTCTAGAATCGATAAAGAGAAGTGACATCCAGTACACGTTCATCATTGACGCCACTTAAACGAGCGAAAAGTACACTAGTTCTAGCAGAAAAGCCGCTAAAGTTACAAAAATACTCAAGTATGGCCGGCAGTTCATGCAGAAATACCGAAATTCTAATTTCTAGTCCATGCAAGTTCATGTTGATTTTCTTTTTATTTATCTTCATTATTTATTTCTTTGTTTTGTTCCCTAACATGTCATTTCCCGTGTTCACTGTATATCCAGTATCCAGTATACTGTACGAAAATGCATGTCAGAGCACTCAACAGCATGATGTGTCAGAACTGGTGATCATTCAATTTCTTTACTTTTTTCATGATCATCTGGAAGACTCCCTAATTAACGCTAAGCCAAATGTCCTTAATACAAGCTGCTGCCGCAAAAAAAAAGAAAGAAAGAAAGAAATAAAAGGAAAGTTCGAGCATGTCTTCGTGCACTTTTGCGTGCATATAAATACCGAATCTAGAATGCACGCCATAATATGAACATTTTTTTTCGCTAAATGCAAGCATCGAAACGCACAAGGAAAACCGCATTAATCTCATGCGCAAAATGACGACGGTTGATTTCTTGTTGGGCAAGCAATGACATTGGTTTCAACAGGAAACGATGAGCACGAGCCAGAGGGACGTTCCAGGAGCCCTCGCAGAACAAAACCCTCAAGAATAAGCTGAAAAAGAGTGCGAAAACAATGCCACAAGAACGTAACGTACGCACTGAGAGGAACTTAACAAAAGCGAGTACTTGCTCAAGCTCTTTTGCCTTTCGCACCGACTAAAACGGCAGATTTACTAGCGCGGGAAAAACTGTGATGGCTTTTGCGCTCGTGTATTATATTCACTCACACTGAGTTAATAACAGCAGCAAAGTTGCGAACAGTAAACAGTCCGTGGAACACCGCGGCGGTTCGATAGCCCGCCAGCAGTTCAGCCGGCACCATTCTCTGCTTTTCTTTCACCACTGCATTGCTTCCGCTCCGATTCACCAGCCTATCGCTTCTTTATCTCAGCGGCACCACGCCGCGGCCACGCCCATGCAACACCATAATTCATGGTCTCGCCACGAGGTGACAGCACCTTCCCAGCAGGCGCGCTCCCAAGCTCTTTCCCTTCTTTTTTCCTGTGTTTTTCCCCTCGCAACTCTATCCGGTTTCATACCAACCCACTTCGGCTCTCCGCTCCCATTTCAGCGGGGACAGCATTTATACGCCCGTATTGAGGAGGAACGCTGTATATTATATCTTCAACAACCCTACTGAAAGGTTTCCTTAAGCAATGCAATAATTTTTGTTTCTCGCACTATTCTCGAGAAATTTATATGTAATCCACACAGAGTCCGCGTCATTTTTATTGGAATAGGACCGAAAATATGGGAGAGTTTTAGGTTGTATACTGAACATTCGAGTGAGCAACAGATAAGTTGACATAAACATACTGTGATGTACAGAGAAGATTTTAAATAATTCAAAGATATATATACATGCGACGAAAATAAGCAAAACGTTTTCTGCAAGTAATTAACGACGGTGCACGACGGAATTGCATAAGGAACACTAATTTAACGAATAAATAAGTAGCATTCACTGAAGATTTCATTTATTTGCTATCCTAGAGGCACACCACTATTGTAGAATATTGCAAGCGACAAATTAATGAATGTCCGCTTGCTAGAAAGTTTGGAATAAATGCAGCTTTCGCTATAGTGTACGCGTCTTTTATATTGACACGTCTTCAAGCCTTGACACAAAGTAAAAGCGCGTTCTAGGTGCAACCCTCCATGAACTTCATTAGTAAGATCTTGATGAGGGCTAGTTGGTTCATATTTAGAACTGAGGTTCAGTTATAAATTCTAAACCATGAACTTCAGTCGGACGTTCTGTAAATCGCTGGAGTCTTTAGGTGGAATTTGCGGAACGAATATCTCATACTTGTGGCTGGCCTGGCAGTTCACAATGGACGGCGATGCCTTGCATACTATGGCCGCCTTTCCTTTCGCAAGAATCTGTCCCCTGTGCATGAAATGATATAAAAACGTAATTACTGAATACTATGCAAGTGATTACCATTATCGCGCCCATCCTGGTATGTTGCACAACTAATTATCCGTTTCAAGAAAAAAGAAATAATTCTTTGGAAATTTGTATTTTAGCTGGAACATAAGTTAATCTGAACGCCCTATTTGATGTCTCACGCATTGTCGCCACTTCAAAGGAAAAAGAAACTCTCAGATCATTTCTCGCAAATATATCAGATGTAGTTCCAACAAGCTCAGCTTTATGTATTAAGCGATTCGATATTTTCTACCGGTAATGCCGCTTCAGACATGCATTCGTTAAAGACGCAGCTACTTGACACGAACATTAGTTAAAGTTGCGTATAACAAGTACATTGGTCTTGCTTGGATGCACATACGCCGCCGCGGTGGTGCCGTGGCTATGGCGTGCTGGTGCTGCTGAGACTGAGGTCACGGGTTCGACCACCATCCTCGACGGCCGCGTTTCAATGGGGGCGAAATGTGAAAGCGCTCGTGCACTCAGGTGTGCGTTAAAGAACCCCAGGTCGACAAAATTTATGCGGAACCCTTCCCTATGGCGTCCTTCGTAACCCACTGCTCAATTTCTATACGTTAAATCGCACGGTTTGATTGTATTATAATGTTCATATATACCACCATGAAATGAGCCTATCGTTCGCCTTATTTACGACATGTACAGTGCTTTTGTGTTCTTGTTTTTTTGCTTCGAGCACTTTAAAAAATGAAGCCCAATAAGGTTACACGAATCACTTCACTACAGATTAATTGCCTGCTCAGGCGGACATAATTTGCAAGAAAAACCAAAGCAATTCATTCTGAAATTACTGTAATTACATTAATTAACATCTAAGTTACAGATCTCACAGAACATGTATAAATATATTGGAAAGTTGAAGAGAATCCTCATAGAGGTATTGTTCCATGTTTCTACATCTCAAAACGGCCATGTAAACGGAAATACCTGGTGTCAAACTATCCGTTCGATGTACCTGATTATGCAAGCACCACTGCGAAGCGCGTCTCACAGTGCGTCCCCCCTGTGACGTAGTAAGGCGGCGTAAAATAGCTTGGCTACACTGCGCGATGAATTGGTCCGTCTCGCACGTGCTGTTGAAGCCATACATGCATCCACACGGGAGTTGCGCACCACCAATCGGAATGACATCGTCAGAAGAGGGGAGTGCGACGGCAGCTTCACTTTACGCCGCAATGTTACTTCACAGGGGGAGAGCCGATGGTCGTGTTTCGCGGTGTCCCGTGCGTAATCAGATAAACTGAACGAATAATTTGACGCCAGCTATTCCAGTCGACATGGCCATCTTAAAATGTACAAACATGAAAGTAGAGATTTATGACAATTTCCTTCAAGTTCCCAATGCGCAAAGTTTATAACGAAGAAGTTAATTGATGTAATTACTTTATTTAGAGAATGCACAGCTTTGGATTTCTTGTAAGTCCACCTAGACAGATAATTAATCTGTACTGACGTGATTTTAGGAGCTTTCGCAGGGATTTTCTGAAAAAAGTGTTCGAACACATACACAAAGACACGCACGCACGCACCACTGTATAAAGTATATGTAGGGTCCTTTGTTTTGGGGTGAAACCCCACGATGCCCGTTTTAAATTTATGAAAATCTTGAATACGCAATTTCTCCCTGAAATGTTTTCTTTCTTAAATTATAATAACAAATGCAGGTGTTACAGAACTAATGAGCACTGTCGACCTTTTGTGAGCAAAAGGTTAAGGTACATAATATTATGAATATATTACATATACAGGGTATATCTGCCTCATTCTTGCTTGACAGTCTAGCAGTAAGTGGCATATGTAAGATACAGTAAATTCAGCGCCTGCTAACGTTGAGTGAACGAAAGCGTGTTGCCTTTTTAGTAACCGCGTTTAATTGAATACGACAATGGCGCATCGTATCCCACTTCCCACATGGCACGTACACGTAAAAGGTTGCAATACGCAAGAAATAAAAATAACGCTGCGCTTACGGTTTCTCTACATTGCGAGTGGTAGCTCTGACATTGAGAAGATGTTTGCCAAGCTACATTATGTGAAAGAAAAGGGTTAATACACTAATTTTGTTACAAGAGCGTAGTACCTGTAAAACACGACAATAGGCAACGACGAGAAGTTCGACGGATCTTGGAATGCATCTTGCGCCAGCCAGGCATCCCTGAATGGCTGATCATGATGGTCACAGAAATACTCTCAATGCATATGATAACGTATGTCAACAAGGGACTTGCAAGATAATGAACTCCACGCGTAGCGGCGTCGGTGGGCGTCACACTGTCTATCCACTGGCTGCCCTCGCACGTCGGGATAGCCGGTAACGAGGAGGTGGACACCTACGCCGAAGCATGAAAAGCAGCACACCTCCTGAGAAGCATACCCGTGTGCACTAGTTTCTGCACTTTTTTTTTACGCTGGTTAAAAAGTGCAGAGAACATATAAGCGATCTCGAAACCTGGCTATTTGCTGTTTTTGTTACTGTGGTTTCATTTAAATATATTAATAATGCCTGGCAATGAGGATTTGTAGACGTGAGTTCGTCCCCTGATTTGCAAACAGCTATATTTGACATTACATGTTCCTGTGGGGGATTTCGCTTGTTTAAGCATGATGTTTGTGTCTAAAAAGAGAGAATCACTTGTATTCATCGTTTGTAAACGTTTCGGGAAAATCCCAAACATTGGGTGGCCAGACAAAGAAACCCCCGATTTGTCTCCGATTTTTCTGTGAGAAACAAAAACCCAGATGTGTCCACGGTTTTCCTCTTCAAAAATATCACCAGATTTTACAGCGAAGCTGTCTATGGCTAGGATCCCGGGATTTCTTCGTGGCGTAACGTCGACAGAAAACTATCATCATCGATGGCTTATACCCCCGTAATGTACAGGCTACAAGCACTCAGAAAAGTGAAGTGAACAATGCATACATTATTTGGAATCACGCACATAACATACAGAACAGCATACGTTTCAAGAAAGAACAAGCTTAAAACAAGCATCGAACCACATAATTGATGATAAGGCGCTCCTGCGCCTACATGCAGTGCGAAGCACGTAGCACTCCCTGCATACGCTTCACTGTAAATATTACTGTTGCGCAAGCTGCCGCGGCGACGGCAGCTTGACTGTAGCATACGAAGCAGGGAGTGACGTAACTACACTTTCGTACGTAAAAGAAGAATCCGCTTAGCAATTGAGTTGTGTGGTGACAGCGCTATGGGAAGGCGACGTGTAATGAGGACTTCTGAAGAGCAGCGTGCATACAAGGCGCGGCGAATTGCTCTTCTCTCTGGGTCACTCTTTATATATAGCGCACGAAGTAGCGGCGTAAACCAAGTCGCAGGTCGTCGAAACCTCTTAGGCTAATAATTCGGTAAAGTGCATGTGAATGTCACCACGTGAGTAATCTCAACCTACGTCGCAATGAGTAATCGTTCTGGTTGTTTACAGCTGCGCTGTCTAACCACCTTCGCAGCGTGGATTAGAAACCGTTTTTTTACATCCAGAATTTCAAAAATATAGAACCGTGAGGGAAGGACCTTAAGTACATACGATGTGCAGGTTGTCGTAGACATTACGAACATTTACTTGGATGATTATGTATACACCATGCATACATTATGTAAAGATTGTGTATAATGACCGTTCCAGGCCTGTTCAGGTGTGATAACGTCGTTCAGGGCGCCTCAAAGTTTCAAAGGAAAGTATGTGTAGCAACGGCAGAAGGTTTGATGCATTTTGTGCAAGTTCGTGCGACACTTGTCGTCCTGCAGCGCTTTTTTAGAGGTGTTTGATCTCTGATTTCGATGTTCGCTGTTCCCGTGTCTGCAGTGCCCGATCTACTGGTGAGGGAACAAAAAGGAACACCTGAAAGGACCGAATCTGGGTGAGCGTGTGCGAAATTTTCATTATAACGTTTGCTTTCATGAAGAGCAAGAATGTAAACATTGGTATTACAGGCCAGCTAAGTATCAACACTGCCGCGCTTTTACACAGCTGCAACCTATTGACAGATTTCAATATGGGCAGGCTTCATGTTATACGACAATCCATCTTTGAAAACTTTAACGTGGGGCACTTTTCTCGATAACGACCGAGTAAAGAACTAGGCAAGAGTGACAAAGTTACGTTACGGAAGTGCGTCACTCTCTTTTCTTTCGCGTCGACATGTGCTAGCTACAATATGTGGACTTGCTGTGAAGCCTCCAGAAGTGGTTCCAGGAGGGGAGCATCCTTCAACGCCTGCTGCTCTAATGATAATGATGATGATGATTCGTAATTGCAACCCCTTTGAGCCGGAGTGACGACAATCAGTCACACAGTAACTTTGCACTAATAGATAAAGTTCAGCAGAGATACGGGGTGTGATAAAGAAATCATTTAGCCGATATTGTTTATCGAGTATTTTTGTTCTCGTTATCGTTACACATATTTTTTTCCATGCATATCAACATTCTTTTTCTTCAATAGTATGCTTTTTCTCGTAAGGCTATATTTTCAGTGGTATTAAAAACTTTTCATTAACTTTTCGTTAAGGAACACAAAGGCGCATGCGTCAACGACAAATCACTAAACTTACCACACTTGCCAAAGTGCCTCAAGCGCCCAGTCGAGCAGCTATTTTGCGTGTATTCACGGGCTTCTTTCACGCTCAGACAAACGCGTTTATGTAGCTCGTATTGAGCAACAGAAAGCTGTATCGGGAGTTTTTCATGTTGCTCTGCAATTTTCTCATTGACACTTTTCATGTGTAATTATAATATTTGAGAAGTTGATTAATTCAGACTAATTATGTAATTAGGTGGAATGCAAAATATAATCTGAGTACCAAGCGACGGCAAACAACATTACCTTGGTTCTGTCCAGCTACATGGCATTTGCATATTTTGAAATCTTGGTGCATGATAGGTGGGGCACCCTGTATATGTCTACATTGATAAATCGCTATGTACAGCGTGTTCTGGTTGAAAGTGTGTCAGGTGTGATTTTGCCTTTTCGCTGCGTTATGGTTTATTTTTGTTGTTTTCTATGCTTCTTTGTTCCCATTTTGCTTCTGTATATGTATATATTATAGGTGTTCCCGAATAAATATTGTAATTGCGGGAAAGCACTCGTGTTAAGCGCTTTTTTCTCCGTCCATTGTTTGAGCGCTGAGTTTGTTACCATGAATATTCAAAACTACGCATCCGTCCATTGCTCTGCGAACAATTCTTTAAATCTACTGAACAGTAAAAATGACGCTATTGCCATGCGAACTAGCCGCAGAAACAACCTCGCTTGCCTGCGTAATTGCACGTTTGTTTAGCGGAGAAGCCTCGACACCTCTACGCGTTCTCGCACAAAGTACTCCGGAATGAATTTTTTTTTTTTTTCATTATACGCAAACGTGCTTTTCGCAAAAAATGGGATAAGGATACGTTTCCTTCAGAGCTGAGCGTAACCGCATTCGCTCTTCCCGCTTCCCGGCCCCGCAGGTCCAATCACCATGGCTGTGTTAAGCCAGTACAGAGCTGAGCCGAGCCGAGCCAAGCCAAGCCGGAGGCCCCCCACCACCCATCGAGGTGGATCGAAGTCCACCGAACCCGGAATGCTTCCGCGAGCAGCCAACGCAGCCCGCTCTTCCTCCTCCCTCTCGCGAAGCTTTTTCATCCCACCGCCTGTGAGTCACGCTTCCCCACAGGGCACGCCGTTGATTGTGAGGGGGCTCCGCCAAAACAAGCCTACAGACGGGAGCGGCAGCAGCAGCATCAGTCTTGAAGGCGTCGTTCCCGCGAAAAGTAGGGAAGAGAAGGAAGCCGGGAAGGAAAGGAGGAAGTAGACGCATCCTCCGCTCCCGCTTCACAGCATCGCGCGCGTCCTCGCTGGATGGTTTCGCGGGGTTGTGCTGCTCGCGTGTCGACGACGCCACAGCCGCGGTTGTGTATGTCATGGGTGTGGTGGTGTTTGAACCCGCGCGGCCGGTGACAAGACGATCGGTAGTGCTGGTGAGCACCGTGCTGCTTCTCGCTGGTGGCCTGGGTGACATCTGCCATGCTTTGGGTGAGTCATTTCACCGACGCTGACGTCATCAAACAATATTATTTAGCCAGTGATGCTGCAATACCACATCTGTGTGATTCAGCTTCAATAGCATTCATTTCACCGTAACTTGCTTCTTAAAGGCCTGCTGGCCCAAGAATTTTGTCAAAAGAAGAAACATGGGTGGCACACTAGGTCTCGCAATATGCTTCGTTTATTAAGACCTAGTTAAAGAAAACACGACACTTGCCTTCTACTTTTAGTCCTACGTTTTCCAGAAGTCGTCGATATCAGACACATCGCAACTTAATACAACCTTGTAATATCACAGCCGAAAATGAAAACGTATGTAAAACTTTCAGCGAAGATGACCTTATCTTACTCTTTTTCACATCCATGCACTAACTGAAAGCGGTTTTCTACCAGAAATAATGTAATAAGCGATTAAATGCAGGGTTGTTTTCATGCAGGTATTTGAGGCGAATATTATTATGCCCTTAAATTCTGAAATTACTATGTTGTATGCGTAGTACACTATTACCAAAACCTGAGGGCAATGCGCTACCGGCAAATCTACCGATAGACACCAAACGGCCAAGCGCAGTGTGAACCAAGAGTCGCTGCTCGACAAACTAAAACGGGGCGCCATTTTTATCGATCCGTGGTCTCTGCAGCCGAAACGTCTATGTGAAATTATTCTCCCCTCGCTTTCATTTTGTGTGTTCACCCACGGCAAATTTCTCTAACAGCGACAAACCCATAAATAATTTCTGATAATACTTGAAAAACCTAAGCCGCGAACCTCAAACGAAGAACAATGCTGCAAAAAATACAATTTAAAAAGTGTGCAAGCTTACTCATCGTTCAGTGGCGACTCTTCAGCTTTTTCTACAATACCACAGATGACGCTACATAATTGTGCCGATGGCTCATCGTCTTGCGTTATGCTAGATTTTATCGCATTGACATTACAAGTGGGAGATACTGATCTTTATTGAGTGGACGCTGAAATTTGCATTACGTTAACATATAAATTTTAGGAGCAGACCTCGGACGCTTAGAGCGATGGATGCATAAATGCCACAAATATTACACAAATATGTAATGCATTGATTCAGGTGGACACCATTACATAGACCCCCTGGCTCCCCCTCCCACCTCCCCCACAACAGATTCGGAGTTCCGCCACAGGAATTACAGCGGCGGGCTTTCCAATTCTTTCTTATCAATGTCATTCAAATGACCTAGAAGTTTAGGCTCTCAAAATCCAAAGAAATCGTCTAATCGCCTTTAATACACTGCTTCGTGAGCTTCGGTAGCAGTGCTCAGTCCTTTCGGCAGTGGCACCGCCCTAATTCCACGCATACTATACTATTTCTCTTCCGTGTGTGCTTGCCGGCTGACCTTCTTTTTATTAGCTATCAATAATCAGAGGCGCCAAATTTGATATTTTAAACAAGAACTGAACAGGTTGTCTCCCTACCGTACATCAAGAATGAAGAAAAAAATTGGAAGTCGAGTGATTTCCTGAAACACGTACATGCTTTGCATCTTGCTGAGGTACATTTATGCAAAACAATATCTCTCGCTCGCAAAAGCTTGTCTGAACCAAAACTGCAAAGGATTTGCTTCGTAAAGCCCCCTGACTACAGCAGAGCCTTCGAACATGCGTTCAAAAATTGGCGCACAGCCAGTTCCTTTCCAAAAGAGAAATGCACCCGCCCTTTCTGTCGAGGCTCTGTGAAAAATAAAAATAATATTGCGCTTAAAAGTCATCCCTTAATTCTCAATAGTCACTCAACATCACAGAATATGTAAGAGCAAGTTCAGCTAATGTTCATACGTGTCAGGGCCGACATTCGCTGCGTTGTGATCTTGTACTAGCCCATCGTCATCATGCATCGTCACTTTCCTTCTTTCTGCCTTCCTTTTTCATATGAAAACAATGAGTTGTACTAGCACTCTTCGAACTGCTATCCGCGTATTTCCATGGCCGTGGTCTGTAAGTTGTGTCAAGCATGTAGCGCAATTCTGGCATAAGCAAATACAATGCATAGAAGACATTATCTATCTTTACAGGCCTATTATCTCAGCACCTGTATTTCTGCTCATGTTTTTATGCTCAGAATCCCTCCTTCGGCGCCTTTCAATTCACTTACAAGCGAACAAAGATGCTTCCGATGCCAAAGAGACTAAGTAGCACTGGTTGAAGGCTCGCTGCGATATGCCTAAATTTCCACTTTTGCTGTTGTAAAGGTTTTTTCTTTAACTACCTCACTCCATAACTTCAACGTCTGCTGGCGCTTCCCTGCCGTATCGTTGCAGAGGCTCCCGAAATGCACAAGATGTACGTGGACTCCAACCTGAAGCTTGGTGACGGTGTGGACCTAATGTGCTCTCTCAAAAGAGGTTCGGCACCGGTACACTTTGCCTGGTACCACAACGGCCGTGAAATACGCGCCGAGGACAAACTCGGGGACGTGGTCAGCCTCCAGGGGAAATCCATTCTCGTGGTGCGCGAAATCTCACGGGATCACATCGGCAACTACACCTGCTCCGTGCGCAACCCGGCCGGGTCTGACAGCTACACTGTCAAGCTCTACGTGGATGGTGAGTGCCCGACAGGACAGCAAAAGAAACACGTCTCTTATACAACGGTCTGCAAGACCGGTTCGAGAACAATACGAGAACATAGGGAGGCGTCAGGTTGCAGTCTCAAAAAAACAGTATCCGAAAACAAATAAATGCTAAGCACGAGACGACAAAGGTTTTGCTAACAATAAATGAGAATTATCAGGTAGGCTAATTCGCATTACTGCTGTGTACACACCTGCCCAATAGCACTGCGGTCGTAAGAAGGGTACGGCCGTGAGGAGGCTAACTGCAACTTCTCTATTTAAAAAAAGCAAAATAATTTACTCATGTTTTTCTTAACTTTCTGCCCGGCAATTTGATCTGAATATGTGGAGGGCAGGGGAACCACGTTCATAATAAGATCGTCACGTTTCTTCGGACTTGTCGGTTCGTCTCTTTCAGTGAAGCCCATTTGGACCAAAGAGCCAGAAGATGCGTCGGCTTCAACTGGCTCTAATATCGTCATTCACTGCAATGCCTTCGGTTATCCTGTTCCAAGAATCGAGTGGAGCAAGGAGAGAGGTAAAAGATATTTACTCTTACATCAGCACTACCACAGTGTGCGCGTTTATATACATGCAAACTTCGGCTGTTTACATCACAGCAGCAAATTTAACAGGTCCCTAGTGTTCCAGGCGTAATTCACATAACGGTGACATGAATAAGATGCCTCGAAAGTAGGAGGACAAAGAGACGTACCCGACGAGAAAGGCGTTCACTGTAAGCTCAATGCTGAAAATATATTATTTCTTTCATCTTTCTTTTTGAGATTCGCAATTGCAAGATCACCCCTTCCGCACCACATTACGTTCACATCACAGTGTTCCTTATTAAATGACCGGATCCCAGGAAAGAAAGCGCACCAAAGGGCTGACTTTCCAAATCATTAAAAATAAACTCCTGCGACTAAACAACGTTGAATGAAAAAGAAAGAAAGAAAAAAGGGATCCCAGTCAGCCTTCTATAAAACACAAATCATAGAGTTAATATAACCAACTATGGAGGAAAAGTTCGCCATATCGCCCATGCATTGAAATCGGCAATCGCAAGGGCACCACCATGTTGCTACTTTGAGCAGGCGCGCTGGCGCACACGACGAGATGCGATTCACACGAGGCGCGCAATCACCGCTATCCCGAGCCTCCCTCAGTGTGGTGGCTCCACCTAGTTCAAGTTTCTGCAAATACATCATTCCACGCACCGTAAATTATAGATCAAAATTATGAAATAGCCATCGAATCTTTATAAAAAATATACGGAATGAACTTTACAAAATCTCCACACGTATACACGACCTGTATATGCTTGTTCTTGCCTTGTATTTCGAATATGTTTAGGGTTACAAAAATGAGAAGTGGCAACATGGCGGCACCATTGCGGTTGCCACTTTTTCGCCCAGTCTTTCCTATAGAGTCAGAATATGAACTCTATGACACAAATGTCGCTCTTTTCACCGAGAGTTTTAAGACGGGCCATTTCGTCAATCTGGAATGTGCCTTTTCTCTCGCAGAGGACAGAGACTTCGAGCTTGTTCGCATGGGCGACAGATTCAACATGGCTCCAAACGGGAGTCTGCAGATCCGTTCGGTGAAAGCTGAAGATGGCGGCCACTACAGGTGTGATGTCAGCAACGGGCTCGGGAACGGAATTTCCAAAATCATTAGGGTCGCCATTAGCAGTAAGTGCGGTAGATGCTTTAATGTGGTTTGATTAGCCAAAGTAGCGCGGACATAAGTCAGAAGGAAGTGCTTGAGTCTAACGGAAGCACTTTCCCATGGGAAAGTGCACGTGTAGCGCAAGGCGGATATACATGCGGAAGCAGACTGGCGCCTTCTGTAACCTTTCGTGCCTTACTCCTATTACTTAAGTGAAACAGTTAACTGAAACCATAGCTTATCTCTAGTTTTTGCAATCTGATATCTCAACTTTCTTTCAGCTTTCTGTACATTCTGATACATTCTGCTTTATAGCGATGTCATTAGTGATTATGCAGTTTCCACTTGAAAGCTCTCGATACAGGCTGGTCGGAATTTGTTATCTAAGAACGTCATCGATTTCAGTCACATAAATTTGTGTCAAATACGTTTTTCTTCATGTTGCGTTCTTGCTTTATTTTCTCCTAAACGGCTACTACAGTCTGCCCCCAATTAAACTGACATAACTGTAATAATTAAAGTACCAGCCGGTTATTTATGTATACACTGCTTCTTATATTTGTTTTTTCCAGCGCCTCCGAGAATTTTGGAACGGGTAGAGGAGACAACTGTTCGAAGGAGCCACAGTGTTCGGTTGAAATGCGAAGCAACTGGTGACCGTCCACTGGCAGTCCACTGGTTCAAGGACCAGAGGCCATACCAGGCGACGCTGCGGGAAGGGTAACATCACGTATACCATTCGCCGCGTTCTTATGTCACACCGCTGCAGTGTGCACAACGTGCGACGTGACATTTGCTACGTTGGAGTAAACGTCTGCTTTCTGACGTTTACTGACGTTTAAGAGCAGTGTTTGATCGATCATGTTATCTCTGCAGGTTCGACATAATTGAGCGAAGCCTCCCAGGTGGCGTAATTTCTGAGCTCTTAATTCAGAACAGTTCGACATCCGACACGGGTGCTTACGTCTGCAGGGTTTCCAACAAGTTCGGCAACGTGACTTCTCTCACGAAGCTCTACGTGCTAGGTATGCAGTGCTGCTAACCACAGGACTTATTTCTTGTCAACAAATTGTGAAGGAATAAAAATAACGCAGCAATATTACTTTGTTCCACTGAGCGCAGTGGCAGATGCAGCTTTCGATATAGCGTAATTGCTACCGGCCATGAGTAGATGCAGTAAAAATTCAAGGATTCTCGGCAACTGCGGTGTCTGATCAGGCCTTGTATGCTCGCTACTAACTCCCGTTTGCTTGGCCAGATACTCAACCTCCATCCTCACTTGCTCTACGTCCGTCGTTTGGTGCAAGGCCCCACCTCAATTCTCCTTTTAGGTATGGCGCAGCTTTTAGAAATAAAATTGGCAGGCTAAGTGGCACCTCATGCTTAGTGGCATATGGTCACGTGACAGCACCGCTCAAAATATACGTGAAGGCGGCCACTAGAGTGGGGTCAGTTCAGCGACCATCGCCATTCCAATGCCACGTCTTGCAGAAGTGCTGTCGCTTTCTCTCGCGATATCGTCAGCCTTTGGCATGGTGACCCGCTCTTTGCCGGCTAACGAATGTAAACGTAAAAAGGCGAGTTTCGTCACACAACCACTTATGTTCGTGTGCTTCTTCAGTATTCTCACTTGCAAAGCATTTTCGTAGTAATATGTATATGTAACTTGTTTTCTCTAGAGCCACCATCGCCTCCTGTTAGCATCAAAATCTCGGACATCAGAAGCCGCACTGTCCGACTGACATGGCAAGCGCCCTACTCGGAGGTCTCCACGTTTCACGTACGCTTCTGGAAAGAGAATTGTAAGTTGCACATACTACGAGCAATTAGAAATGACCTGCACAATTTTTCATATTTAGATCACTCGGCAATGAGTTGATTCATTTCATTAGCACACTACGCTGCACATAAAAAGAAGACGCGGCAGCTTCACTGCAAGTAAACACGTTGGGGTTAACTAGCGGCGCAGCAAATAAAGTTTTATTATTACTCTAAAGCTCGTCAGCAAGCTTTTACACGGCAACGTGCAGCCCAAAGCAGGAAGCTGACGCTGATCACGGTGTCGGGATCGGAGACCTCCGTCTACCTCAGCGACCTCCTTCCCGGCACGTCCTACGGTGGCTACCTGCTGTCGGAAAACAGGGTCGGAATGAGTGCGCCGTCTACGTCGCTTCATTTTACCACGAGTGAAGAAGGTGAGGAGGAAAGTGGTCACGCGGTAATTATGTCTCGATTGCACGCCGGCGTACCTATTTTTGTGACCCCCCCCCCCCCTATTTATTAAATTGTTTACTTGCTCACTTCTTTACCAATATTGCAAGTTCTATGGAGACACGTTAATACATTATAACAAGTTCGGGTACAAGACGAGCAAAATAAAGTGAGTGCGTTCTAACGTTGCTGAACGCAGTAGATAACACAAGTGCATCACACTAAGTTCTAGATGTATAACTGTAAAACTGAAATTGTATAAACTAGACTATTAGCCTAACGTTTGAAATTTGACTTTTGTAATGGAACGTGCTATGGTAGCTGCACAGGCTACACATCAGCTCAGGGAACGGTAGTGTTTGAAGTGCATGGCTAAGAAACTGAATAACACTGTTAGTACCTGGATAACTGATTCTCCCCCACTTCTCACAGATTTAGCTCACGTTCAATGAATATCGAACATTCTATTTGGATCCTTACAGCAGACCCCTTTCGTGATAAATAACGTGTACTTTTGTTACAAAGCCCTAGTGACAAAAGATCTGCCGCATTTACCATGTGCCCTTTGAATACCCATCAAGTCATCCTATGTATATAATTCTTTTTGACCGAGCTTAAGGAAGCCTTGCGCCCTTCTTTCTGCTGACACAGCTCCCACAGCACCTCCCTTGGATATCCGGGTCGTCGGATTAGGAAGCACGCACGTCAAAATTGAGTGGAAGGTGAGCTTTACAGCCTCTTTGCTTTACGAACGATAGACAAGCAGATCTGCTATTCCTGCCACCCTCCTGCCACGATAACACCAACATTTTTTTAGGGCACTATGTGCGTTCTGCATATATACATAAAGCGCGAAATGTTATCAGTTTCCATTCGGCGCATTCATCGACAATAAACACGTCAATGATTTCCTTAACGCCTTACAGACGTGGAACACCGGCGCCAACCATAGTCATTATAAAGAAGAAAGTAATAGTAACACTAAGTATGAAAGTGCACCCGCTAGCGCAAGATTACTGTAACGTTTTTCCATACGTGCAGTATACGATCTCATGCGGTGAGCTCTCGCAGATTGCGCGACGGTTCGATTAAGCTCATGCTAAAGTTGTGCGAACAAATTGTGCTGCGCTACTGCACTCTTTAAGTTCTCTCGAATACTCTGGTAACGCATTTAACTAATTAAAGCTAACTAACTGGTGTGCGGAAGGGACAAGCGAATAAACATAAACACAAAGAAAAAGAACTGGAGAGCACAAGCGCTGGATTTACAACTGAAATTTATTGAAATGGTAGCCTCTGACGTCGAAACAGCAGCGCATCTCACCATCTGACCCAGAAACAAAGCACAAGGCAAGAACAAAGCGATGCAGCGCTTTGTTTCCGTACAAACCACTCGCGCTACTCTGGCACCATCTCGTAGCTATCGTCGCCGCAAAGCCCTTATTGAGCGGCACTACTTTCTTCTTCTCAAGCTTTCGCCATATCCTCCTCCCCGCTTTCCTCCTCGCACTCTCTTGACTATCGCCGTCTTTCATTTGCCGCTGCGCTCCGCGTTCGCTTCGATCCTTCACTGTGCTCGTTTGCTCGGTTACGATGGACAACGCCCACGCTCGCCACAGAAACGGGTGCCTAAGAGCTGCGCCCTAAAAACGGGAACCATGAAACCAGACTAACATTAGAGACGCACGCCAGCAATCTAAAAAGGCGAATTTTTTATCTGTGAGGAGGCGTGAGGGGTCACTTAGGCATGAACTTTTGTCCTGTTTGAGCATGAACCACCCTACCCAGCAAACAGCGTTACAAACTAAATGAAACTACATCCTATGAAGCTCAGAACATAGCAGAAAGCTTGCGAATAGCCAGGAAAGCGCTGTGTTCCTCCAATGAACGAAAAATGTGCACATATAACGTTAACAACGTGAGAGTGTGAAACTTTTTGTCTTGAGTCCTAGCGCACATAGACTGCGTGGAATAAATACCGTCTTTCAGAAAACAACAGTCGATGCGCGCTCTCCTGCAAAAGTAGCTACAAATAGAAAATGATACGGAATACATCTTAGGACGAGTGTGAAGGGAAGATCAGCTCTAAACTTCGTCCTGTATTTCCTTCCTCGTCACCTGTCTCTTCGCTCTGCATTCGACGCATTCCGAATCCACACTATATCTCTCCTGTCGTACTTTATGTTAATATTATTACTGAGATACCTTTGCAAGCGTCATCGCCTTCCATCTACCAAGGCACCGCCAAAAGAGCACCAGAATGGCAAGATACAGGGTTACCACGTCGGACATCGCGCCTACGACTCCCCGATGCTGCCATACACGTACCAGACCGTGACGGGCGTTGACGCGACCCAAGCTGCCCTGCGTGCATTGCGACCGAACACCCGCTACGCCGCAGTCGTGCAGACCTTCAACTCGGCCGGACCAAGCCCGTCATCTCATCAGCTGGACTTCACCACGCTCGAGGAAGGTACACATCTTGGTTTTCTTATAACCGTATTAAAGGTTTGCCTCTTCCTTCGACTTTTCCACTGCTCTGGTGTCGCTGTCATGCACGCCGCGTCGGGAGGTGGTAGAGCCACCTCCCGCTCTTGCCGTATACATGGCAGGAGCGTGGCAGAGAGGAAAGGCGGCGTGAAAAACTCGTTTGGACCTTTCCATCACGTCGTCACAATGCCCTGTGGAGCGCCCTGGGCACAGCCACAATACCTTCCTGACAGCTGCAATTATCCGTGACCACCCTCAAAAGGTTTGCAGAAATTGCAGCGCTTACATTCGTACTAACGGGCAACAATTTATAGGGTAGGCTGATAGAATAGTAGAGAATAAGTAGGGAGAGGAGGTAGAGAATGGGTAGAACCGCCGCAGTCACAAAACGAACAAATAACAGCCTTGCCGCTCTTCACTCGCAGCTCGCATATACTGGGGGAGGACGGGAGAGAGAAAAGGCGACGCAAGAAGGAAAAAAAGAACATGACTGCTAGACACGGCAGCAGTTGTTTAAAAACTGGATAAACCCTAATTTAATGTACGCTATGGAAGGTTTCTGAAAAATAAACACCATGCAAATTTGTCAAGTGGGCAACTGACGTAGAGCGTGCGAATGCAAAGCTGCATTAAACACCGCAGCGTCTATATATAGGACACTATGGAAGCGGCCGCCCATTAATTCGACGCTTCTGTACCCACCCTAGTAGCTTGTGGCTATGATGTTGCACGAGGTCGCGGGTTCGATTCCGAACGCGGAAGCCGCATGTCGACGAGGGTGAAATGCAAAAAAAAAACACTCATGTACTTAGATTTGGGTGTGCCTTAAAAAACTATAGATGTTCGAAATCAGATTGAGTGCTTGGCACGTAACGCCCCATAATTTTATTAAAGTGTAGCACTTAATTATGTCATGATTCGTTGCGCCAAGTGAGGCAATGACAGTTATAATTTTCTAGCAGAACAATGGTGCACAATACGCTTCAAACAAACAGCTCTCTCTCTATGCGTTCTCTGTACTGCGTAGACAAATACAAGTGGTGCACGCAAGTAATGTTTAACATTAACTCAGCACTCTAGTATAAAACTAAACACTGATGAACTTAACGATTCGCTGTAAACATCACTGCCAATTTTCGTCAATTAACGCAAACAGCACAGAAGGCTTCGCTTATATCGATTCCCACAGTTCATGGAATCCGCACAATATTTTACATAGACAAATCATTGTTCGTGCAGTACAAATCTTTACGAGTTGGCAAATACGTTTGTTTTATTATGAGTGTGAACTGTACCTCAATAATGTTATCAACAAGAAGGCCGGAAATATTTAGGACATAAGCGTATACTGTCTCTACAATTTTCTGTAACCCCAATGGTCCACGGTTATCTAACCTACGCATTACATGGCCTACTCAGCCCCATTTCTTTCTCTTAATGTCAATAACAATACCGGCTATCCCCGTCTGCACTCTGATCCACACCGCTCTCTCCCGGTCTCTTAACGTTACGCCCAACTGGTTCCATCACTCTTTGCGCAGTCCTTAACTTGTTCTCAAGCTTCTTTGTCGGTCTCCAAGTTCCTGCCCCATATGTTAGCACCGGTGCAATGCACTGGTTGCACACCTTTATTTTTAATGATAATGGTAAGCTTCCAGTCAGGATCTGACAATGTCTGCTGTGTGCGTCCCAACCCATTTTTAGTCTTCTGTAAATTTCCTTCTCATGATCAGGGTCCCCTGTGAGTAATTGACCTAATTAAACGTATTCCTTCACACAGGCTGTCTGGCGATCCTGAAATCTTGTTCTCTTGCCAAGCTACTGATCATTACTTTTGTTTTCTTCATATTAATCTGCAACCCCACTCTTACACTCTCTCTGTTAAGGCCCTCAATCATTTGTTTGTTTCCAAGGGAAGGGAAGCGCAGTCGAAGGAAGGAAGGAAAAAAGTGGAGAAGGAAGGCAGGGAGGTTAACCAGTTTTGCCTAACCGGTTTGCTACCCTACACATGGGAGGGGGATGGGGGGGATGAAAGATGGGGAGAAGAGATAGAGGGCACATAACACGGCACACACATCGTTGGTTACAGTCTGTCACTCTTGTGTGGTACGTGACATCACTGTCACAGTCGCTTGTCCAAGCCCGTATCCTTCATAAACCGAAGTAGTCCCTTCGTCGCCTTCAGCTGCGATGTCTTCAGTCGGCGATATGTGAAAATGGTTGCAACTGACAAGCGCAGTCGAGGATGGCAGAAGACTAGCTGGGGTGATGAGATTAACAAATTCGCAGGCGCTAGTCAGAATACAGTTCGTCCTGCAGTGGAGATAAAGTAGGATAATGATGATGATGATTATGATGACGATATCTCTACTATGACCGAATGGGGCATTGGTTCTTCACCGAGGAACTAACGCTACAATGTTATAAAGCTCTATTCTTCTTTTTAAAGATTTTGTTTAGTGAGTAATGCCGTTGCAGCAAGAAAATGCTTATAACAAACAGGAGGACGCAATTTTTCAGCTGTGAAAATATTGCAGAACAAATCTTGATATTTATTACTTTATTATTTCGATATTTATTTTGATATTTATTATTTTGATATTTATTACAGCTTGCTGGACGATACCATCATGAGATAAATTAAAAACTGCCATACAATCAAAACGCCTATCAATTCTTGAAGCACACGTAGGCACGTAGAAGCAGCCACCCAGTACACAACCGAACGGCATGCTAGCGTGCCTTCCCACAAGCTCTGTAACTAGAAATTGCAGTGCAGTGACTTCGTATGGCGGAAGCCAGGTGAACTTCATAATATTCAATGCTAGTCACGCGTTCTCTTTTGCTTTCTCGGGAACGTCTTCGTAAAGTAATAAACCAAATGATGCGGAGACAAATACGCTGTACTTATGGCTGACTGCAAAGTAATACAGAGGTTCTGGTAACCACTAACAATGACGTGCATTTGAAAACGTCATTAAAGCAAATATTCATAAGCATTTTCATAGCTACCATTTTACCATGTTAGGAATTGTATTATATAGTATACCTTTACAGACTTTGATGCTGTTTTCAGCAACAGCAACTTTATTCCTACCTGCATTCATTCAGTACGTCTACCACAATTCTGGTGTACGTGTCGCTCTCTTCTCCTTTCTTATTACATTTTGAGATTCTTAGTTACCCTTTGCTGTGCTTTTTCTATCCCCTCTGCTATGAGGCAGGCAGGCTATGTTCTCCCGCAGGCAGTTGCCAGCCTGCATCTAAGGCTTTCAGTTGTACTTCGATTGACATAATAACAGTAAACTACGTTAACTAAGTTGTTCATTCAAAACGATCTCTCTAACAATATCTATGTACGACACAAGCCTAATATATTTTTTTTTTCGATTGCACCATATTTTACCAGACCTCCCAGTGGCACCTGTCTTCAGCGTCAGCAGTGTCACATGCTGTTCTGCAACATTTACCATAAAGGAGAGGAAACGAAGGAGCTTAACACGTAAGCTGGTCGTTTTCTTTATGGTGCTTCAACTACAAGGAAATCAATAATTATGAAGTATTCCGTAAAATAATTCTGCTTGTTGTCCGGTTTTCTTTATACGTGACTGAAAAAAAGCCTCGAGTCATAATGAGAACTGAATTGCATGGTGGTATTGTTGCATGCTTTGAACGCAAGCTTTCTAGGTTTTGATTAGGACAGCTCGGCTACTCATAAATACTGTAATTGTAGGAACTGCGGCATTGCGAACGGGCAGATTAGCGAAACTAACGAAACGTGATAGGTAACGTACCTCGGCACTGCGCGCACGTATCTAGCAGCTGCAGGAATAAGAAAGTAACAACGTATATCCTAGTCATCAGCCTCACCGTGAGATCAAAATTTCCCAATGGCGATTGACACAAGGCTCCCGGATGCATTTCCTGATTAACAGAAGCTTCTAGCAGCTTTCTCGGGCTAATCCCAGTTGTACCGCGTGGACGCAACGTAGCACTGAGCACGCTTTAGTCCGGTGTTTAAGCGAGCATTATCTAGCCTCGAATGCTGTTCAAACACAAACAAGACGGGGAATTGGTCTTGTTAGACAAATGCTAAACACGCGTGTACAAATTTTGTTGCAGATTTGAAAAGCTCGAAATTATTCCCGCAGGTCGGAGTAAATTTTTATGGAAATATTGAAGTCTCACAAAAGTTGAATAACAGGAAAGCTCAAAGGGGTGTAGCAATTTTACAAGTCTACACAATCCCAACAAAAATATAAAGGCCATTCTGTAGCATTCGTTTGTTAACTTTTAAAGTGTGCAGAGTGGACGTGTTAGTTCATGGAAGACGCGAATTTGTTACATATATAGGTTGACAGTTTTCTGAAATTCCTATTCAAAAAGGTGTGCTATATAGAGTCAGGTATGCCATATATATTTTTTTTCATGAGCTTCCTCTCGAAATCTTTGAAATAACTTACGTCATCACGTCACAGCTGATACATATATGAATCACTGATGAAAGCTCACGTCTACCAAATATTTTCGCTTGGCCCAGTACCAAACATTGCCCCTTTTCGCGACGCAATAATTTTTTTAACCTCTCGCATCTCGTATTTTTTCTTTTACCTAGCCTTGTGCATACGTTGATTTCTGATATTGTCGTTCTTTGGTGCAACGTCGTGCGATATGTATTCTTTTTAAAAGTAGAAGCGCTTATTCCTTGACTTCCACCAGCTTCGCAAAAATCTGTAACAGAACTTATGTCAGCCATTTTCATCCCCACGCGCTTGAACCGCCACACTACTTCGGCTTGGCGCACTGCAAATACCCAGGCAAGTACAAAAACTCTCATCAGACACTTAGATGCCGCGTTAACGTATGTTGAGCTTGAAATCGGAGCGTTGTGCTTTATCCCGCGTCTTCTCTTACCAACCAAAACATATCAGCCCGTCGTTTCCTTTATATCGATTTATTTCGTGGGTTACAGCAAGCTGCGTGCCGTGTTTGAACTTCATTCCAACTCCCATAAAGCGCGTTCAAATCAGGCCACTCTCATACGGGGACACGACGAACACAACGCAATTATTCGCAGAGTGTCCTGAAGCAGGTTGCTGGGAAAATAGCTCAAACGGCAGTGAACCATGCATGCGACGCCACGAGGTTTAGGACAAACACGGCAATATATCTTTGTCCATCCGAAGCTTTGTTCCGTCCTTTGCAGTCGTACGTATCGATGATTTGCATATCACTGTCGGAAATTATGTTCTGTTCTGTTATGCACGGCTAGCTTTGGAGATATCGAGCTAGAGAGTCTCGGCTGCTCAATTTCTCAATGTAATAAAGCAACGAATAAATATATATCAATGATAAAATAAATAAACAAAAATAAAATCCTCCGCATATGTATACCAATCTGAGCGACTGATATATCGAAGACAGTGGAGCTGTATGAGCGAATTCTCACACCATTCGGAAGTACTATGCTTCTGTTTGCTGGCTCTTCTTATTGATGATTCATCACCGACGTGATCATAGTGCCGCTTCCCTCGTCGGATGCACTGCCGGCTGCTCTTTCATTGGCATTTGATACCCCCCCCCCCCCCCTTCAACGCCTCACGAGAAACTCGCCTCAACAGCTGCAAAATGGCAATGAAATTGATAAAGGCCACGCCGCAAGGAGAGTTCGCACTTGACGTCTATTTGTGCCGCAACAGATGTGCTTTGCAGCCCGTCCATTGGTGCTATTTGGACGTCTCCTATCCACGCACTGACTTTCATGTATCTTCCGAGACAGATACACGACTTCCTACACGAGTTCAGTAACCCCTAACCTATCCTTGACGCGAAAATTAAATGTCGGTTCTGCAGGGTCGCGCTGAACTATTCGAGCCATAACTTCATCTCCCTTGCCATCGTTCAGACACCCACAAATAATGAAAAAGGTACAAGGCGCGTTGTATAGTATAACATTCTGCCTCTCAAGAACTTAAAGATCGTTACTTAACAGCACTCGTATTCAGGCAATGGCGACAAGTTCAATATGTTACCGCTACACATTGACGGCTTCACCCGAACAAAGCATATGCTAATGCTAAAAAGAAAATGGTAGAATGTTATGCATATATACAGGGTGTCCCACGTAACTTGAGCCAAACATTAAAGATATGCAGATGCCACGTAGCTGGACCGAACCAAAGTAATGTTGTTAGCCGTCTCTTGTAGATACTCAGATTATTTTTTTGCATACATCTTAATTAGATAATAATTCTTAATTAATTGATCAGCCTAATTATTATAATTAGATGAAAAATGTCAATGAGAAATTTGCAGGGCAACATGAAAAACTTACGATACAGCTTTCTGTTGCTCAATACGTGCTACTCTCAAACAAAATTGCACCCTTTGGGTCGTATCTTGCAACACAATAATCGTCATCTGTCTTTTGTCCGCATTTCATTTTTTTTAACGCTGCGAGCCCGGTACTTCCAAGTAAAGAACGGAATGTGTGTCATCAGCATAACCAATCATTCTCGACAGGAAAGTAGCTAGCGCTGCGTCTTCAAGAAAGGAAACGGAAGCAAGACAGATGACGATTGTAGTTCTGTGCCAAGATACGACGTTTAAGAGTGTACACAAAAATGTTTTCCGAGCGTGAAAGAAGCCCGCGAATACACGCAAAGTGCCTCGAGCGGTCATTCGCGCGGCAATTTTGCGTGTATTCGCGGGCTTCTTTCACGCTCGGAAAAACACTTTTGTGTAGCACGTATTCAGCAACAGAAAGCTGTATCGGGAGTTTCTCATGTTGCTCTACAATTTGCTCCATTAACATTTTCATCGAATTTTATTGTTTAGGAAGTTGATTAATTAAGACTAATGTAATCAGGTGGTATTCAAACGTAATCTGAGTATCTCCAAGCGACGGCAAACAACACTACCTTTGTTCTATCCAGCTACGTGGCATTTGCATATATTTAAAATTTGGCTGAAGTTACGTGGGAGATCCTGTATAATGCCTCATTAGCGCAAGCAGGGTAGGCAACTCTTTATCGCCGCACCGTTTCGAAGGGGGATCAGTAGGTATCATTATCATCATCATTATCATCGTCGTCGTCGTCGTTGTATTTCATCACGACAGTATTGACCCCATAAGCCTAGGGCTGTGTATAATAAGCCTTCCTGCCTAAAAGCGGGAAGTTATTTTCTACAGTAGTGTCCAGCCTTTCGGCCTGCTTCAGCCCCGCTTTAGTCTAGAAAACGAGAATTCACGCTCCTTCGATTTCGGATGAGTTGTTTTCTTACTGCTTTGTGAAACGAAACAACAACTTCTAGGCTTTTTGAGATCGTTCTTTTGAACGTGTGTGTGCGTGCGTGCATTAGCTCCTTTCCTTCCTTTTTTGTCCGCTTTCTCCCTCTGCCCTGTGCACCGGGCTCAGCCTGGTTGACCTTCCCCTCTCGTCACTTTCTTTCTGTCTCGCCCCTCTCTGCGCCACTAAGTTGCACATGTGGTCCCCTTCAATGCGCAGAGTACGTGCTGGACTATCGGGAACGGGGCGGCTACTGGCGCTCCGTCTACTTTCCGTCGCATACGCACACGCTCTCGCTGGACAGCCTGAGCAGAACGACGCCGTACGAGGTGGTCCTGTCGGCATACAACATGTACGGCCGCGGCGATCCATCAGATCCGGTGCTTTTCGAGACCACTGGAGAGCGTGAGTTTCAGCTTTACTAGAACAGGCTCGCTACACGTTGCCTTCAAAGGTATACATAGGCTCAGAACGCAGCTAGTCGAATGATAACAACTGGCGTTTTCGCTGGCTGCCTGAAAAAAGCATCCAAGACAACGCTTTCTCAATTATATTCCCTTAACACAAGAAGCAGGTCCAGTGAGCGATAATTGGTTATTAGCCCTGAAAAAAAAAAAAAAGAGGAAATATCGCCCTTGTAATGAATTCCGTGCCAACTCGCATAATTTAACATTATCTGAGATAAATTGGAATTTGCTTTAAATAGCAAGAAAACAACACCTAAGTGCCGTCATCGAGCTTGCTGTACACTATAAAAATATTAAGTGCACCGACAACATCTTCGAAAGCCGGACCATGTCAGTATGTTCCAGCTTAGACAGTTATGCTTTAGGCAGAGAAAAAACACGATACATTTCACACATAATTGGGATGCGAATATTTCCACCTTTCGCCACAGTGGAATTGGGTCTACATAATGTGCACGCAACAGTCATAAGAAACTCACTCCATAATGGTCACATTGAAGGATTTATTGAGCAAACAAAAGAGATAATAAGTTCATTGATTTGCCAAAAAGTGAGATATAGCTAAAGCGCCACAAGTATCCGACTGCATCCTTTAGTACAATTCAATGTATACTTCCGGAGAAATATATTTATGCTAACTTCGAACTACATTAACCTGTTCTTGCTACATAACGCGTTTTTTTCGAAAAAGAAAGATTCCTATTTTTCTAACGAATGGCGACAATTCTTTCATTGGCGCTACCACAGAGCCCTTGCCGCAGAGGACGGATGAAGGCACCAGATACCTTCTGAACGCTCGAATCATTGGCCCTGTGATCGCATCCCTCTTAATAATCTTCACCTCAATAGCTGTGGCTTGGATCTTCTACAAGAAAATCACGTCCCCAGAAAAAGGTACGACACGTTCAAACTGTAGACAGAAAAGTAAATAACCAGCACTACAGGTTGCTATGGCCGGCTATTTATCTATTTGCCTTTCAGTGAAGTGAATTCCAGCACTGATGTTAGTCTAGCGACGCAATAGCAGCCTGCTAACGCGAATACAGACAAAGGAGACAGAGAAAAGGCACGTGCGTTCCTTCGCTACCCGCGGTCTTTGCTTGCGCTGTTCCCTTCTAAATATACTTTACCAACAAGCCGAAATGTTAGCGTTTACCTTACTATTTTGCCCGTCAGCTCATCTACTGACCCCCTCATCACATGTCATGCAGCTCGTATCAATTTTATATTCAGCTATAGACCCAACCACAAGTGTTTTAAAGCGACAACACTACACGGACCATTCAAGAGCGCTCGGAGCTGTGCGTTATCACAGAAAACGGACGGAAAAGATCGGGAAGTGCGTGGAGGCTAAGAGGAAGAAAATAAGCCAAGGAGTGAGGAGGAGTAACATGGCGGTAACATTGGATTACGTCACGGCGGCGCCGCATTACACCGGGCCACGCCGATTGCATCATCGGCGTCGCTCACTGTGTCACGCCGGGCGCGTTGCCCCAGTGCATCGCCCTGTCCGCTCGATGTGTACATGTGAGCGTGGGCTTCTGTATAATGCTCGCTTCATGACTACCGCGCGCGCTTAGCTTTTGCGGATGAGGGTGTACGCTAGCGCTTCAGGACTTAGCGACAGCGCTGGTGAAGGACTGTAGGCGTTTGTGTGCTCGCGTTCGTCATTTTGGAATCCGCAAGCGCACGTCTTCTGCTCTGGGCGGAGAAAATGTGACCGCAGTCGTCGCCACCGTTTTCAGAGCACCCAATCATCTACCACAGTGCGACTCTTCCCAAGCACATGTGGCCGGATCAGGAGTACGCGACCATCGCCAGGACCACCATTCGAAGGAGGGTGGAAGAGGCCTACGACGTCCCTTGGGACATGGAGGATGTCGTCGAATGCCCCCCTAAGGTTAATCTCGCACTTCGGTTCTCTAGTTACAATCCTGTTCGGAGCTTTTGCTGTGTCATACGTTTTTGCTTTCAAATATCCAATGCTCTACACCTAAGAAACGGCTCATGCTCTTTGGCCGAGGCCGCAGCTCGGGCTTTCTAATGATTAGTATGTAGAGCGGATACTTGATTTCCCAAGTATAAAAGACAAGCCGATATAAATAAAATTCACGACATATTCAATACACTTCATCGTTATATGCTCACTAAAGGTCCTTTCAAACACTCCCGTGGGCAAATTACTTTGGTGAAGGCCTTGGAGAAATCATTCAAGGACAAAAACATATATGTATCAAAATTGTGACATTTTTTTGTTATTCCAGCTTATTTCCTAAAATAAAGCGTTGCTGGTCGGATACTTAAAAACCCGAGACAAAGCCTAACGTGCGACAAACGTAATCGTAAGCCAACGAAGTGTAAAGCTAATAATGTTGGGAACGATTCGGAAGCATATACGGGGCGTCTTTTTTTTTTATATTATACAAAATATAAAATCGCCTGTGGCAGATAGTGTAATTGCAGTCCTTGAGCTGGATTACTCGAAGCGGCTTTACTCGAAGATAGTGTAATTGCAGTCCTTGAGCTGGATTACTCGAAGCGGCTTTACTCGAAGCTGGATTACTCGAAGACTTTACTTGCACGACAAATCGAAATCAATAATCAAATAATTACGGAAAACTTGCTAATTAAGCTTTAACGTATATAAAGTGATTAATAACTTTGGCACATATTGCAATTTACGAGTCGTAGCCGGTGAGATTGCACGGCATATCCACTTAGAGTGAATACTGAGGATGGCACCGATTTGGAGATATGCGCAATCAGATTTGCGGGAAAAAAATAAACGTCCTTTTATGCAGTGAAAGACAGAAGTGACTGAGACGCCTATTTATTTTGTCCCCAAGTTCGGGAATAAATACCTAGAAACTGGTGTCATCTAGAGAATCAGTTTCAAGTGTATACGGCTTGCGAACTCAGCGGCTACAATTCATAAGTTGCAATATGTGCCGTAAAGTAAGTAATTAAATAAACAATTACTAAATGTTCGTGCTTTAGTTGACCACTCACTTCATTTTCTCGTGCAAGTAATACCCGCCTCTTTGAGTAATCCAGATCTATGACTAGAATTGTGCTATTTACCACAGGCGACTTCTTTTTAAATTGCGTATGACAAAAGAATTTTAAAAAAAAACCGGTATAGGAACACAAAAGAACTAAGCTAGAGGTTCAGCATTACCTCATCATACTGGCGCAGTGCAGAGTTTTCCCATCTCGTGCTATGATATATTGGCTTGAGATTTCGGAGGCTAAAGAAATCACGATAAGAAAGCTTTAAGGACGGGGAAGCGATTACCAGATGTCTCCTAGTAGTGACGGTGAAAAAACACAGCAGCAAGATTGACAATAGCTTAACTAACTTTTTTTATTGGGCGAACTAGTGCCCACAAAAGAAGGTGACATACAAAGCACAACGATAGCGGCGAACACAGTCGGCGATTGTCCAAGTCTGATCTGCCGGTCAAGCCCACCGGCTTTTATAGATGAGTAATCGAAGTTCCCAGAGTAATCACCGTTACCCACGTGTCTTCCAGAAAGTACTATACAATTGGCGTCGCGCATACAATCAGATTACACAAGTTTCGGTGACAACAGACAACGGATAGAACCATCGATAACATTCCAGTAAGTCCCAATCATGTAGGCGTGTCGTGCGCTAAGCGGTAACCTTAAGGTGTGTGATGTGGGTGAAATGCAGTCCCCGAGAAAAGGATAAATAAGTACACGTGTCAATATCATGATGTCTAAACATTCATTCCCTTGCACCTCAAACGCATTGCAGGTTGTGGAGGACTGCTATACGCTGCTCAAGAAGAAAGTGCCAGGCGAGCTGCAAAGAGTTCCTGCGGGCCATTTCCTGCTCGATGGTCCGTCCTGTTCTATGCCAGACGACCCGCCCGTTGAAGAACCAGAAAAATGAACTTGCCTCTTTTCGTAATTTTGTGCTTGCCTATACCATCGCGAACAAATCACCCTCATTTGATTTTGTACGGATCACTCTTTTTAACATAGATGCGGTATCAGTCACATCTGGCTGAAGTATTGCCTGATAAAAACTACGTAAGTGAAGGATTAGTGACAGAGAATTATCAATGATAATTAACTACGGATATTGTGAAGCATGGACAGCGCCTCGTGATGCATTATCTAGTTTTTGTGATAGCAGGAGTGAACTTAACGTTAGCTTTTGGATGCATGATTGGAATGAATTCTAGTTTGAAGACCTTCCGCGTAGGTTCAGCGTTATGGTGGCGCTTGAGTTTTGCGGTAGTGTTCTCCTTTTAACAATCAAAAGCAGGATGTCTAGCAAGCAAGAAATGTAGCTATCTAAATAAGGTAAGAAAGCAGAACACGCTTACCACTCAAAAGAGCGATACCATTACCTAAATATGGCGATTACGGTTTTGAAGTACAAGTTAATACGTCATATGTGTTCGCAACACTTTGGTGTCCAAAATAACCACGAAACTTGGTTCTGATTATAATTTTGATAGAATTGCTTATGCGGTAGACACGGTGAGCACAGTTTACTGCGACAAGCAGTAGCATCTTAAGTGGCCGGCAAGGCAGTAGTGCTAATGCTTAAAGTTATAATGAGCTGTTAAATCGTGTGCTACGGCAGCGACTCTAAACCATGCTTGTCAGGGTATAAAACACGGTGAACGGAACAGGGCAGATTCCGTTCAGTGACCTCTGCTATTAGTGCTGACGTCATTAAGCGTTCAATTACAGGACTCGTTACTACTCATTCAAACAGGGTTACGAAATTCAAATAGTGCACACCACTCGGTACGCACTTGTACGATCGAAAATCCCTGTTCCAGACAGATGTGACTGGGCTTGCAAACATCCATCGCGTTTTACTATGAGCGAAGGCTGGGGACGTGCAAGGAATACCTTTGAACGCTGCCGTGTAGTCAGTGTTCTCGGGAATGTAGTGTTCGTCAATGTCTGGCAAAACACTTTGATATTTGAGAAGCGTATGTATATTGTAGTGTTTGGTGGAGTGCTCCAGTCCTTGAAGATTCCTTCAAACTCGGTGCTTTTAGCGCTTAGACAAAAAATTTGCGATGGAGCGCAGCCGACGTATGACGTTTGTCTGGTGCATTAATTTGGAGAACAACATGAAGGTCGTGCTTCATTGTTGTGTGGCTCTTTTTTTCTGTGGCTTTCTTGCTTCCTGAACACGCCCGTCCCTTTTTATGTCCCTTATGAAACTGAATTTGACTTTTTTGCGCCGGTAAAAAACACAGGTCAATGCGAGTCACCTGCATTCCAGTTAATAAAATGCAAAACTTCTGCGCACCATTTAAGGACACTGAGAGCACAATTACAATTTGCGCAATCTGAGGTGAGACGCTTATGCAACTAAACCTTTGCCTAACACGAAAGATGCAAAAATATTCAGGGCTTCCGCAGAATAAATGTTACAGTCTCATCTTTCAGGCTGCTATATAAGAACGGACACGAATTTTTTCGCAGCTTTGCATGAACCACCGGACTTTGTAACGCTTTTTTTAGAACGTAGAGTTAGCCTTTTATACGATGCGCAAACTGATCACACATTGAACTTATCTTTAGGCACTGAACTAGATAGTTTCTACAGTGACCTCCCTACTTCAATAATGTTTTGCAAACATATGAAAAGAAGAAGGTTCCTTGCAGCTTTTGCGAATGTTTCACTTCCTTGCATTTGTAACACACATTTTAACATACTCACACGTGTATTTTTTCAGCCTAAAATAAAGGCAATGATCTAAACTTTGTTGACCATCTGCAGCAAACAAAGACAGCCCAAAGCCTCTTAAAACGCCGTTTTTTCAATACTATGAGCTGAAACTGTTATGAGGGCGTACGCGCGTTCTGAAACAAGTTTCATATTTATCTTAATTAATTTTCTGGCTGTGCTGTAAGGATTTGACATATAGAGGCGGTTTAATCGCAGATAAATCGCTTAGCTTAACTAGGGCACCAATGCTCTGGCTCAAGAAAAGTTACCTCGGACGCTTAATTGTTGGCGTTTCTGCGTGCTGTAAATGAGTTATATAAAGCTATTCGAGCACAAAAAAATTACAGAGCCTTATATAAAACTTCAGCTAGTCGCAGAATGTTATTGCCCAGTAGTCAAGCAGGAACTATGCTGTGCGCATAATAAATCGTCATCACGCATTCGTAAAATGACGCTGCGGTTATTACATCTGGAGCTTATTGAAGTCATGAGTCGTATACATCATAAAGCATCGGTCAATGTGCAACCCTAGATCACTAAAGAACGCAGGGTCGGGCGAATAATGTGGTGAAAGTACTTAGCGAGTGTCGCGTTACAACGATTTTCTTTCGTCCGTTTCATGTTTGTCATATAACTACGCTCGGCAATACAAGAGAAGGCATATTAATTGATGCCGCTCTTTTGTTTCCATTACTCCTCTAAAATACTCCTTTTTGCACATTAATACTTTTCAGTGACCACGCGTAGACAATTTCGAAGCGGCAAACAGCGTATTTTTTGGTGCCTTAAACACTTACTTAAGCAAATTGTGATTGATTTAGTTTAGAATTAAGCTTGTCGAATGGCAAATGGTCTGCCTTGTGAAAGCTTATGAATACTATCCGTGCATGCGATAAGCTGTAAACCAATTTTACAGGATTCATTAAAGTAGTTAGACGCAAGAACGATCGTCATTAGGGCTACATGAGAGGCTCCAATTTGTTTAAGTTCAATAAAAAATTTAGCATACATTTGTGCACACATATAAAGAGTATGTACATGTATGAACATTGCAAACACAAGTCTGTTTCGTTCAGCTTTTTATTCGATGCTCTTCGACACAAGCTCTGCAAACCCTCAGAAATATATGTTGATTCTGCGCAATTCGAGCAAAGTAGTGACTTGAGTGCAACGTCACTTCAAAGACCCATTTCCTGTGATATTCCGCACTACATTTTGAAACATTGTGTACAATTGCGAATTGAGACATCATTACTAGCGCCAAAAAGGCACCGGGCGACAGCCAGAACCCACAGGAGAGAACGCTAGCTAACTGAATCCCAACAGTATGTACAATTGTCGCTACACATCGAGAAAGCGAATAAGCATTGAATTTTATCTTGACGGTATCACAGATACTTACAATAACCACTGCAGGGTGTCTACCAATTTGACATTGCCAAATTCTCTGAGTTTTCCAGGTTTTCCCTGAGTGCCTTTGCAAAATTCGCTAAGTGACACAGAACTTCGTTTTATGTCAAGACGGGCTGACGCCATGTCGCCCGTTGCTGTCACTCTCTCGTAAGCATGTTAAAGAGGAAGAATAAGCTTTATTTGTACGAAAGAGCAGACGGTGGAGTCGTCCGAGAAAGGATAATAAGGATTAATGTTTATTTTATTAAAAAAGAAAACAGCAGGAAGGGGTTAGTAAAATGCACTGCGAATAAAATATCTTCGAAAAAAAAAATGATAAGCCCCATTACAAATAGAGTCGAACATTTTCAAATACGAATAAACAGAGTGCATACAGACGCAAATATTTTCGAATATCAGCTATTGCAATGAACTGATAGTGAGCTCATTGGTATGAGGCCCGAACTTTGTCACAAGTGAGAGTCTTTTTCAGCAGTTGTAAAGTCAACCTCAACTCTCCTGACATGCTCTCAGCCCACGCACAATGCCTCAGTGTTGCGTTTCACTGCTTGAAAAAGTTTATTTTGGTTTGGATGAGGGACACCTGCATCTCGGCGTTAGTGAACACTTTGAAGGAGCTCGAGCTCAAAAAACAAAGAAGTGACGGCACACTTCCTTTCCCGTTCATTCTTCAATGCGTCGGTCCTTCCTGTTCTCGTCTTCCTTCCGCCACACGTTCGCCCTACGGGCCATTTGGAACATCCTCTTGGTCAGTTGTAGAGTCAACGTCCGATTTTTCGGACTCCCTAGGGGCCACGAAAACGCCCGAAAAATCGGGCAGCCCGAAAAAATGAATGCATGTCTTTTACTGCCCTGAAGGGCTCAAATCGCCCCGGCCACGCCTGAAAAAGCTGTGAAGGGCTGCCAGTACACTTATTAGGCATATCGGTACTCGTACTGTGACAGGATACGGCGGGTGCACGCGTGTATAATAAGGAATACATACCGCGTCTAGTGACAATTGCCCCTTCACACTCTTAGTATGCTTCAGCGCAATACTTTGCGTATGCTTCATTGCGTAACATTGCTATATTGAGGCGCAGCTGACTTTCAGAAACCGGCCTTATGCATTGCGTCGTATATTCCGAGCTTCGAAGTCAATCGCGAAGATTACAAAGGCGGAGTCCGTGCCATTGCCGGCAGCGGCGAATTCTTTCACAGAAAAAAACACGGCACCGAACGACAAGCTTAATAGCAAACATCGAAGCCGCTAGGCCTAGCGTTGCTGCGGTAGTGGCTACAGCTACCAGCGGATATGCATGCGAGAGCGCAGGTTCGAGGCGGCGAGATAATCAAAATGGCGTAAGTGGTGGCTTTGATTAATTCCGTTTCGTACCTAAGGTCATGGCAAAAAGTCCGGAAAATCGGAGGGCGAAGGGCTCATGCGTCCGAAATTGCAGGCTTTGCTATACATTGACTCTATGGGGTACGTGGTGGTGCCGCGAAGCCGCCCGAATTATCCGGCATCTCCCAAAAATCAGGCGTCCGGAAAATCGGTTGTTGACTGTACACTGGCAACTCCTCCAGCTGATGACACGGCGACAAAGACGATTCATTACGGTCCTTCTCTGTTACTCGAAGCCAGCATTAGCGCGACTTACGTTCTCTTTCAAAAAAATTACAGCTAATTTTCCCTGATAGAAGAACAAATTCTCTGAGTTTTCCCTCAGTATTTCCAGGCTATTCAAGATCCCTGAGAATTCCCGGTTTTCCCGATTGGTAGATACCCTGCATTGAACTTTTATGTGAAGCGAGACTCATTGGACTTTTGAAGATGTGAAATAATGAAATATTTGTGAAATAACGTGCTGCATTTATGTGTGTCTGCATGTCAATAAAGAAGGGTATGGTGCCGAATGATTGCCTGTGTACTATTTGGCATTCGCCATCACAAAAACGGCTCGTGCTGTTGGATTGTGGTTTTCGTTTATTTCTACGAAATAAGCAGGTGCAATCCGCATTCTAAGCAACTTCAGCAGCTGCAGAACGTTGATGGTTATACGTATGCTCCAACGCCTGAACGCGATAAAGACCACAAATAACGCAAACTTCGATGGCGAGTGCCTGTTTGTGAGACCTTAATAGCGATGCACAAACGTGGACATCAGGGGCATGAAGCCCCACAGCCATAACATCGAAAACGTCTAATAATATTTCGTGCAAGGCAGCGCACGGGAAAAAAAAATGTGCTGTCGATCCCTGTCGGCAATCCTTTAAGCAATGTTTGCTCCATGAGGCAGAAATTTCAACATTTTTACACTTCACCTGTGTCGACGAGAGGACTCGCACATATTTGTCGACATTATCTAGGGAACAGCATCATTTATTTCCGAATACAAATATCAAGACCTATGATCACAATCCCTCGATAGAGCTAATGGCACGACAAATGTGTGATAGCAGGGCCTAATGTAACAAATATAGGTATTGCAATACCCTTTATTTTCTTCTCGGCTGTATTCATATAAGGACAGTCATACGAGGGGGAGGGATGGGAGTATTAACTATTGTTCTGATTTCAGCGAAATCTACAAATCAGATAGCAAGACCACTCTACACTTCGGAGCTGAGCTGATTTTTCCAGCTTACGCCTTTGTTTAGGAATGAAAGAATATTAAATGAAACAAAGTAAAAGATGCACATGCTCCTTCTTCCTTCTTATACCTTGCTTTATATGTGCAGTGTTCTAAGGCATCCTGATCTCGCTTTGAAAGGTAATGAGCTTCCCTTTGAGTTATCATAAATTGTTTCTTTCCTAATTTCGTTTTTTCCTCTTAAGTAGTTACTCATGGCAGGTTTCTTTTCCATTGCCGCCATTGATGAGATTATTTCAGCCTCTCTGACTTTCCGCTTGACGTTCTTTGTTGCTGTGTTGCCCACCCTACAGGCCGCAAACTTGCTGGTAAGCTTCCTAGTTCTTTTCCTCCACTGTGAATCAATGTTTTTCCTGTACAAATACCTCAACACTCTCCCAGCCCATTTACTTTCTTCCATATTCCCTCAGTCGTTCTTCATACTCAATTTTACTGTGAGCTTTCCTCACTTCCAAACTTTCCAGCCCATATCACCCTTCACAGCTTCATTTGTAGTCTTCCCGTGACCGCCCAATGCGAGGCGTCCCACTGACCTTTGGTTGCCATCGAGTCCTGATTGTGCCCCTGATTTCAAGCAAACAACCGCATTTCCAAATGTAAGTCCTCGAACCATTACACCTTTCCACAAACCCGGGACACCTCATACTTATTGTACCCCGTAGCGCTCTGTGTTTCGTTATTGCTGCATTTCTCTTCCCCTTCACTGTTATTGTTCTTTCTTGTGTTTCCATATACATATTGCCTTCGTTTATCCATGTACCAAGGAATTTGTATTCTTTTACCTGAGGAATTTCCTGGCACTGTACTGCCACTGTCTGTTCACTGTTTCATTGAATTCCATAACACCTGATTTTTAACGCTAAATTTCAAACCTAAATTCTCGCCTTCCTGTCTCTTCACTTTGCTTCTTAGCTAGCAACATAATGTCGGCCGCATAAAACAAACCTGGAAGCTGCTCTACTGCTGTAGCCGTCTGTTTGTATGAGAGATTAAACCAGATATTACTTCCTTCTAGCGCCCTCTCCAACGTCACCATGTACATCATAAACAGCAGTGGGGATAAAGGGCACCCCTGCCTCAGTCCCTTGTTGGTATCAACTTTTTCCTCTCTCCTGATCCCTTTCCATTCAACGCAAACGGTATTTTCTAGGTAAATCTCCCTCAAAAGCTGTAGACAATCGTCGCCTAAGCCTTCCCCTTCCAGAATATCCCACAAAATGTTGCGGTCAACGTTGTCATGCGCTCCTGTAATGTCTAAAGAAGCCACATATAACGGTCTGCTTTCTACTCTTGATATTTCAATACACTGAGTAAGAAGAAATAAGTTATCATTCAAACTCCTACTTATTCTGAAGCCATTCTGAAGCCATCCTGAAGTTCTCCCGAAATGCCATAATTCTCTGGCCATGCTTGCAGCTTTAATTGCCTGCATTCTTAACG